>NC_091193.1:24592900-24790400 GCF_040958095.1 Procambarus clarkii
GGTGGATGCCTTTCGGCAGGACTGGTCGAGGTGGGGGTACCTGTATCTCTTCTCCCAGTCCAGCTGTTGCTTCGGGTTCTGGCTCGGTTGGAGTCCCTTCCCAAGGAGAGTAGTCCTCATGGTCCCAGCTTTATTTTCAGATGCTGCTTGATAGGTGTCCGAACCCAGGGCGTTTTCCCGCTGCTCCGCCTCTTTCGGCTGGTCAGGCTGGTCCTGTATGTGACTGGTTCGGCCTTCTCCTCGGCTCTTCGCGTCTGGTATTTTGACGCGGGTGTATCACCCTCTCTATTGTGATCAGGTAGCTTCAATGATGGTGTCCCACCTGCGAGCTTCATCTCGGTGACAGTATGACGTTCCTGGTGTTTCTATTCGCCATTTTCTTGCTCTTCGTAGGTTGTCTTCTCTTTCGCATTGAGTTGTCTTGTCCTTTCTTGGATTTTCAGGACTGTTATTTGATGCTTCTTACTGTCGCCTCATATCGTGCGGCGCTAGCAGAGCCGCTCCGGTTTGTGTTCGAGGTGGACGTCACATCCGCCCCGTTCCATACGCTTTCTCGTGTTTTGTTTCATCTCCTGCCTGCTCATGCGTCGCCCGAGCCGTCCTGGTCTTTGATCAGTGCCCTCTTATCTTCTCCTCAGTTTGTGGTAGCCCCTTTGGTTCAAGATTGTTTTTCATAGGTGTCAGGGTTCACCCCTTCTTACTTATGGTTGGGGTTGTCCCACAGGTCTTAGCCCCTCAGTACCAGGTGCCACTGCCTGCCCTGGGGCACCCCCCAGTCAACTAAGGGCTGGCCTTATATATACCCCTAGCGAGTGCAGAGGGTCAAGTCTACCTGTGACACACCTGAACCTGCCCGTCCTGACACTGGGATGCTCTTTCTTAGATATCTGGTCGCCAGCTAGGTGTTTATACTCGTGTCCCAGCAACAAGTCAGTGGTCTCATTAGTTATCTTAATTTAAGGATGCAATCTCTTGTGCAGTGCAAGGTGACACCAACAGTTTCACTCAAGATAGCCCTAGAGAATGGGGGCTCACTCAAACACATAGGTAAGATTAAAAATTTACTGAAGAAAAATATATACACTTGTATAGGAAAATAATCAGGTGGAAATTTCTGATGGCGGCAACCTTCTCTCGTCGCGTCTCTGGCAACACGGTCAGCTGACTGGGTTCAACTGTCAGACCGGCGGGGACACACCTCACGCCTCTGGCAACACTATCAGCTGGACAATTCAAAATTCGTTTCTGGCTCCTTGAGAACCAGCTACTATTCCCAGATACCCTAACGTTACCGCATCTACGTACTTATGTTTCACCACCAATTTATGCCTACATGAGCTCCTTGGGTCCTAGCATAACACTATCACATAGACAATAAATGGTAACAAGAAATGCTCACGATATATAAAATATCCTAGCTCACTTCGATAAAAGGGGTAAAGGGAAGGATAACTATCTACCTTACTTCATTCCTTTACGAAGCCGACTCTTCCTCTGGCGAGGGATGATGAGGTTCCTGGACCTGGCTTCTGGTCTTCCATTGATCAGTTCCCACACACACAAGTTCCTCAGTCGTCCTCGTAGTAACGTGTCCTCGCCGTACTTACACTCGGCAGGTACGATCCTCTTCCTCCTCTCACTCGGGGTACTGGAGTCAGATACCTGCGCCGTCATCCTCTTCCTCCTGTCACTGGTGCTGGAAACACACTTGCAGTCTAGTGGAGCTCTCCTTGCCTCACTTCCATTAGATTCGGCCTGGCCGTCACTATTCGCTTGATATGTAGAACGTTATTCACCGGTTGTCCCAGACGTTTCCAGCCCAACGTTCGCCCCTACTACAGACAGAATGTAGGAAAACGACTATACAGAATATAGATACAGAATATCCCTCTATACAGAATATAGGTACAGAATATAGAGCTCTTGACTCTTTATCCCGGCCAATCCTTGCTTCCTGGCACTCCACGGGATGTCTGCAGTATTAAAGCGATGCTTAAATCCACTGGTAGGGGCTTTCTGACCTCAAGATCTCGAGCTCACTCGAGCGTGTCTACACTCTAGGGCGGCTCGTGACGTACTCTCCCGCCCAGGCGTCAGCCGCCCCTGGGGTCCTCCGCCTCGTGACGTCACACTGCCCGAGGGCTCTTGTCATTGGTTACTTCCGGCACGTGACCTCACCTGGCCAATCAGGTGCTGGGAGGTATCACGATGTTTTAGAGGGAAACAGAATGGCTCGGCGCCATCTTGTGCCCCAAAAGAGCGTAAGCCCTTGGTATAATCACACTTAAATGGTAATTTTAAAGCCAACCTGATAATGCTCCACACTCACACATATGAAAATGTTAACTGGATATCAGAGAACGCTCAGGTTATGGAGATATGACTCTTCAAGCTGGCTTAGGAGAAATATAGGAGTGGGACACCATCACATAGGCCATATTTTGTTGGCATTGACCTCTGTGGGTCAGGTCGGGGACCTTCCAGCTCTCTTCCAATGCAAGGGTTTCTGCTGTTTTGGTACTGGTGGTAGGTTTGTACATTTGTAGTCTTTCTCCGTCCTTCTGGTGACGGTCAAGACGGCTGCTTTCCGGAGGGGTCCTTGGATGCTTGGTTGGTTCGGCCGGGGGTGCATCATGTGTTGTCCGGTTGCGGCTTTTTGCTCTTACCTGTGTACCTTGACTGGGGATGCGCTTTGGGTTGATTCAGTTCCTCTCGTTCCCTTTTTCAGAGCTCGGGTCTCCCAGGTTGTCCAGAGTATTTAAGTCTACTGGCCTGCAGTTTATCCTTGCACCCGTGCTGTTTGAACGTTTGCAACTTTCGCTGCCGTGTTGGTGATGTCTAGGGCTCATTTCGGGCACGAGGATTTGGGGGTCGTACAGGTTCCTGGCCGCCCGTTCTTTGTGTGCGTGTCTGCTCCTGTGTGTTCTTGTGTTGCCTTGGGTCGCAGGTTGCAGCCTGTTCTCTCAGCTTCGCGATGCGGAGTTTGTGGCGGCCACCTCCCAGGTCAGCCCTTTCTTTTCCTTCTCTTTGGGTATGAAGCTCCAGGGAGCCGTAGGGGTTCCCCACAGAAAACCAGCATTGAATGTAATGAAATGCCATTTTCTGGGTGAGCCCTGGAGGCTACTGGCAACCCTTCCTCCCTCCGGTCGGCGGTTTTTTCGCATTGGTTGAAGCTTAGCTTCCAAACTGATGCTAGGCAACCGGCGCAGTGAGGTCCGGGGCCCCCCCTCTCCCCTCCTCAGGGCGGGGAGGGCTGCGCGGATGATTGGCACGGCATTAAAGTGTGATATTTGCTCGTTTGCTTGTTTCCTTGGGATTGTAGAGAGTTTCTACCTCTCTGTTCGGTTTTCTGTTTTAGTTTTTTTACCATGTGGGGGTTTGTTTTGTTATGCCTACCTTTCTGGGTGCCTAACCCCGGTCGATGGCAGATAAGGAAAACCTCAACCACAAGGGGGTTTTCAGGGCCATTGCTCCCTGAAACCTCTCTGAAGGGGCCAGGTTCTGGCATTGGTCCCTGGTAGGTCTGAACACCTTAGCTAATGTCCCGGTCTAATATAACATACATTAGCCCGATAAACTCCAGGGAGCCTCTGGGGTTCACCCAGAAAATGGCGTTTCATTACATTCTACGCTGTTTTTTTTATTTTATTTTATTTATATATACAAAAGTTCTTACATTCTTGTACAGGACTAGCATGCATAGCATTTTGGGCAAGTCCTTATTCTAATGTTTCCCAGAATACAACCCCACCATATAGTTAAAAACCAGTTACCCATTTGACTGTTGGGTAAACAGAGGCTACAGTTAAGGATTGACGCCCAGTAAATCCTCCCCAGCCAGGATACGAACCCAGTACAAAGTGCTCGCGAAACACCAGGTGGGTGTCTTACCACTATACCACAGGGACTTATCATTCTGGATATCATAGTGGTCCCTCTGGCATTCAGATATTTCTTGGACAAATCCAAATTTCGTAGGGGCGATATGGTAAGCAGATTTGGTCAATTATTTTGAGGAAACTTTTATATGGAGATCTAGATTTTGGAGGTCCCACCGTACTATATTTTTCTAATTCTCAACCAGAGATACATATTTCACTTACAAAATATCATTTGTGTATTTGCAGACTTGCAAGCCATATTCTTGTTGCATCGTTGTTGAGTGTGTTTTACAGCCCTAGGGTTCTCATTGGAGACAAGTGTAACTCAGGAAATTCCATAAAAGTAAATAGACTGCTGTTTGCCGTTGTGATAATTAAAAATTGTTGCTGTTTAGATTGTTAATTATGTTGTAACTTTTCCTAAAATTTATTAGGTTGTCAACGTGAATGAACAGATGGTTGTTGTTCAGTTTGTTGGCAATGAATTTGTATACTTAATTTATTAGATTTGTAGGATCCTTAACGTCAAATACAATAAGTAATGAATCAAATATGAAATCTGGTTAATTAGAAATTTACATACTGGTACTTGCATCTGTACCTCATTTTATTGCTCATATACTGTATCGATTTTATACATGGGGTGTTTCAGTAGTGGTAGTGCTAGTAGTAGTAGCAGCAGCAGCAGCAGCACAAGGAGTTCAAGATAAACTTCCATTCCACTCCCCCAGATTTTACTGACAGCATAATGGTAAAAGTAGTGTTGTTGATTGTTACATATCATACGCTTATTACACACTGACTCTTTAATAATAAGTGCTCATAAACCCGGTATGATTGCCATTTGTATTTTAATGGATAAGAATTAGTCTCGTTTCATTTAGTGGCTGCAGACACTATGCATATAAAAATTGTTATCCAAATACTGAAGCCT
Organism: Procambarus clarkii; assembly: GCF_040958095.1. Taxonomy (NCBI): domain Eukaryota; kingdom Metazoa; phylum Arthropoda; class Malacostraca; order Decapoda; family Cambaridae; genus Procambarus; species Procambarus clarkii. The sequence goes on from NC_091193.1 coordinate 24,597,716, forward strand.
CTCAGTGTGTTGGTAACATTTATGCTGCAGTGTGCTGCTTCCTTGTGCATTATTACCATTACCTTAAATATTTCTCTCTCATTCATATAACCCAACTCTTTTTTTTTCCTCAGCCCACTCTTTCCTCCTTAGCCCACTCTTTTCCCCTTAGCCCACTCTTTCCCCTTTAGCCCACTCCTTCTCCCTTAACCCACTCCATCCCCCTCAGCCCACTGAATATCATAAGAACTGGTGTTGGATCAGCCGACTGACCCTGTCTGCCTCCCTCCTCCCCCAAAATGAAGAGGAAGTGGTGGGGCATCCTAGTTTCACAAGTTTTTTTTATAGTTTGTTTACATTATTTGGGGAGTTCTTTTGGTTAGTTTGAGGCTGCAGACTAATTTTCTAACCAAGCAGTAGTCTGTTTTGTTACGCTGACTTTATGGGTGACATCCCTTGATGGTGGCTTACATGAATAAATTTAAATTAAGTTTTTCAGAGTCACTGCTCCGTGCGCCTCTCTGAGAGGGGCAGGTTCTGGCTTGTGGTCTCGGGTAGGCCAATAAGAACTCTGCAACTGATAGCACCTTGTAGTCTGGCACTCTTGACACGATATATATACATTGGCACTATATGGCATGATCAGTCTGCCGATCTTTTGTGGCTTTTGTTGCTTTGTCAGTACAGTATGTGGTTGCTTGGTACTCTTTCTGCTTTTTTCTGTCACTTGTCTTCAGTTTCTATGCTAATGGTCTGTTGCTTTTGTGTTGGATAGTAGCTGATCGGTTTCTTGTGCCAATTGCTGGCACCTTGTGTTGTTTGTCCTAAGCATAGCTGCTGCTGTTGGCATTAGGCATTGACAGTTTATTGGTGCCATTTCTCCAGTTTTCTCGGCAGCTTTTTTTCACCTCCAGCTGAGACTTCTTGGTTTTTCTCTCCTCCCCATGGTTTTCTATTGCACCTTCAGTCTAGGATTGCTTCTTCTAGGTCCTGTTTTGATCTTTTGATTTTGTGTGTCGTTTTCTTTGCTTGCCGCCCTCTCCTCCTTTCAACTATTGTTGAAACATCTGGGGCAAGATTCTCAAAGCAGCTAGGCAAGGACTTACGAATGTGTACATCTTTCCTCAATCTTTCACAGCTTTCATTACATTTATTAAACAGTTTACAAGCATGAAAACTTCCTAATCAACTGTTGTTATTGTTATAAACAACCTCCTGGTGCTTCGGAGCTCATTAACTGTTTAATAATTGTAAACAAAGTCGCCAAAGATTGAGAAAAGATGTACAGGTTCGTAAGTGCTTGCGTAACTGCTTCATGAATCTGGCTCCTAGTTTCTGGAGGGTTGTAAGTGTTCGATGCTTGGTAGGTTCAGCCGGGGACACATGTTTTATTGTCTGGCTGTAGCTGTTCACTGTTACCTCCACGCTTCTAGTGGTGCTCAGAAGTAAACTTTGTGGATTCAGTGTCCTTGGTTCCAGAGCCAATTTGTCTTAGGTCGTCTACAGTGTTCTCTAGTTATGCCAGGCTATGGTCTACCTCTTGGACCCATGATGTTCATACATTTCTGGCTCTGTCCATGGTTGTTTTGATTGTCTCCTTGCAGGTATTTGCTGGTTTTGGTGGTACAACATTGTGCTGGTAGCTTGTTACTTTGTGAATGTTCCCAGTCCACACTGGGTTTGTACTGCTTTGGGGCTATTCAATTCACATCAGCAACAAAGAGCCACCATTAGAAAACCCAGAAAACTGGAGTTTAATGAAATGTCTCTTTCTGGCAAGTTCTTGGTGATTCCTTGGACCCTCCCTTTTCAGGTGCTTTTGATTTCATCTTCCTGACTAAATGTTTGAGGTTGTCTAATTGTGGGATTGACAAGCTAAGAGCACAGGTATAATTAACAAATGAATTGCTTTACCACCGGGTGATTCACTTTGTTCAGGGTCTCGTTTAATTATAATTTGTTTTCATTGTTGATTGTTTTGGCTTGCCTATCTTTCTGGTGACTGTTTCTTAATTAGGGTGACCAAGAATCCTCTGCTCCTTGTTCCTTTATAGATGGGGACCATTTGGCTTATGGTCCCTGGTAGGCTTACTTGCAAGGGCCAGGCGGGGATTGACTTGGGTGAAGCAATCCAGGTAGCTAGCAATGCAGAGCCACCAAGGATCCACCAAAAGGAGGCATTTCACTATATCAGTTTTTTCTGTGGGGAACTCCCATTGGCTCCCTGGAGTTATTGGACTGATATTAGTTAATATTAGTACAGGGCTTCAGTCATGTGGAGTTGTCATGCCTACCGGAGATCACTGGCCAGAACATAGTCCCCTCAGAGAGGTGCAGGGATCAATGGACTCTGAAACTTCCTTGTATGAAAGTTTTCATATCTGCAATCGACCGGGGTTAGACACCCAGAAAGGTAGGCGCCCCAAAACAGACCCCTACTGGTAGAAAAATTGCAACCAGAGACCAAATGAAGGCTAGAAACTTCCCTCATAACAAGCAAGAAAACAAGCAACACATCATCACACAGCTCGCCGCTCATTTGTGTCGACCCTCAACCCCAGGTACTCTGTTTTCTTTCTTCCCCTCGGTTTGTGGTGGCCCCTTCAGTCAGTGATTGTTTCCAGAAGGCTTTGCTTTTGTTGGCTTTGGCATCTGGGGGTTGGGTCGCGGAGCTTCATGCTCTCCTGTAACGCAGAGGCTTTTGCTCTTTTGTCTGGCTGGACGTGTTGTTCATTTGCAGCTGTCTCCTTCTTTTCTGGCAAATCATAAGACCGGAGGAGTCTGTGGGTTATTGCTGCTTGGTTGGTCAGGCTGGGGGTGTATCATGTGTTGTCTGGTTGTGGCTTTACGGTGTTACCTGCGTGTCTTGGCTTCTTGGACACCACTAACACCATTCGCCCCCACCACCCACACCATCCCCCACACACCCCACATCATCCCCCACACACCCCACATCATCCCCCACACACCCCACATCATCCCCCCACACCCAACCACACCACCCACACCCAACCACACCACCCACACCAACCCACCCACACCCAAACCACACCACCCAAACCATACCACACCACCCACACCGTGTATTGAAGCAGCAGGCTTGGAAGCGTCTCAACTCCCGACAAAAAAAAAATTATGGGTTGACAGGTCTCCTCTCACACCTCCAGGACCCCCCCCCCCCACCCCACAGGTACCCGGCCATACACACCACCACAATGCCAAGTCAGCTATTGTTTTCTACAGGAAACAATAAAACATGTTAATGATTAATAATGTATATTAATACACAAAAATTAACATATTTTGGCATAAATATTTTACAGCTAAGATTGAGATTTATAATAGAGTATGAATGAGAGGTTTGGCAGCCATGCATGATGAGCACCCTTTTCTCTCCACTTCCACCTCCCCCTGACAACACCTTCCACCACTGACTCTACCTGCCTCTTTCCACCACCTGCCTCCCCTGACACTGCCTGCCTCCCCTGACCCCACCTGCCTCCCCTGACCCCACCTGCCTCCCCTGACACCACCTGCCTCCCCTGACACCGCCTGCCTCCCCTAACACCGCCTGCCTCCCCTGACACCGCCTGCCTCCCCTGACACCGCCTGCCTCCCCTAATGCCGCCTGCCTCCCCTGACACCGCCTGCCTCCCCTGACACCGCCTGCCTCCCCTGACCCCGCCTGCCTCCCCTGACACCGCCTGCCTCCCCTGACCCCGCCTGCCTCCCCTGACCCCGCCTGCCTCCCCTGACCCCGCCTGACACCACCTGCCTCCCATGACACCGCCTGCCTCCTCTGATACCGCCTGCCTCCCCTGACCCCACCTGCCTCCCCTGACCCCATCTGCCTCCCATGACACCGCCTGCCTCCCCTGACCCCACCTGCCTCCTCTGACACCACCTGCCTCCCATGACCCCACCTGCCTCCCATGACACCGCCTGGCTCCTCTGATACCACCTGCCTCCCCTGACACCGCCTGCCTCCCCTGACACCGCCTGCCTCCCCTGACACCACCACAAATGATGCCAGCCACCTCACCAAGGCCTAACGTTCACACGACCTGTGCTTGTTTTCTTGGCCTTCTCAAAATTTATTCTAAATAGGTATTAGTACAGTACGTAGGCTGTTAGAGAAGGGAGGGAGGGATCCAGGAAACAACCCCCCCCCTCCCACCCACCACCCCCCCCCAATGGCTCAGGGAGCGACCGGCCGGCCACACAATGCCAGCTGTTATCTACACCCCAATTGTATTAAAAATTCTGTGAAAAGGAAATGTGTTCAAACTGTTTAACACTTTCGCGCTCTCCGCAAAGGTCACTCAGCCAACCGAATGTGCGCGCTGCGTTTTTATCGCTTAAGCGTAAAAACAAAAATGTGTATACTCTTTTTACTCTTCTGACCTTAGTTCTCATGCTACGTATTTCATTTTGGTACCAACGTGTTCGCAATAAAATTCTCTAGAAGAACATCAGTAAAATAAGTCACATATAGGGATACCAGCACCAAATAAATAACTACGTAGATGACTCGCCGTGAGCACCCATCAGCAACAAAATGTTTTTACTCTTGGGATTGTAATCACCTCCACACTTGTTCTACAGCGTTAATTTTGGTATCAATGGACTCGCAATGAAATTCCCAACACGGTGATATGAATATAAGCGTAGAATAATGATGCAGCCCGCCCGCAAGAGTGTGGGAAGTGGTGAAATTGTTACCCGGTATCGGTGACGGGACGACGCACGGCGCTTTGAAAGTTTATACTTATTTCACTCTCATGACATTAATTTTCTATGTACGTCATTCATTTTTATGTCAATGTGTTCGCAATAGAATGTTCTATGTGCCCATAGGTAAAAAATATCAACAAAGCGTAAGTTAGAATAGCGACAAATATAAAACAACGCTGGAACATATCAGTGAGCGTCAAACACACACGAAATATTTTTACTTTTGTTATGTTTGTCAAGATTATACTTGTTGCACACAGTTATTTTTGGTTGTATATTGATCGGAATAAAATTCCCTAAACAGACATATGCATCTAATACATGATATGGGGGAAGAATTACCAGTATAAACGGCTAAAGTCACCCACCTGCAACCCGTTTGGGACAAAATACCATTTGATCGAAGTTATCCACACCTTTCATGAACTTATTGTACCATGGAGCCTAGTGGTGAGAAAGAGAGCCTCATAGCGCGCAGTTTGAAACAAACCCAAAGTAAATCGGATAAAAATTGAATTTTATGCAAATATTTTAAAAGTAGACATAACTTTATGTCCACTATGCGTTTACGTTAGACAAAACCGAACGCGCCGGCGCGTCCAGATAGCGCGAAAGTGTTAAAATATGTACTGTATATATTACAATTTTCACCATTATTATTGCTCCAATATGACATTTTTCTAATAAAAAGGCTATTTTCAGTGTAGATAATGCGATAATTATCATTAAATTGACTCTTGGCATCTGACGACGAGAGGAGAGTGAGTGGTCTCTGTGGTCAGGTGGAGGAAGGAGGGTGGGGGCGGGGGAGCATGGAGGCGCCAGTCACGTGTTGCCTCTTCTGACACCACTTGCCTCCTGGCAACAACTCTCTCACTAATGCCACCTGACACCATTTTATCACCATTTCTCCCTAGAAACAATGGGTAAGGATAATAAAACACTACATAACTGTTTACACTCTGGCGAATCATAGTTGATGACAGCCAGCTCCGACGCTCGGCCTCGGTGACCGCTTGGACGAACATTCCTCACTTAATCGAACATTTCTATGTTTCACTGAACATTTGGTACCGAATTCAATTTGTTCGGCTCTTCCGGGAATTCGATAGAGCGGGGTTCGTTAGTCTGAGGAAGCACTGTATATATATATATATATATATATATATATATATATATATATATATATATGTCGTACCTAGTAGCCAGAACGCACTTCTCAGCCTACTATGCAAGGCCCGATTTGCCTAATAAGCCAAGTTTTCCTGAATTAACATATTTTCTCTAATTTTTTTCTTATGAAATGATAAAGCTACCCATTTCATTATGTATGAGGTCAATTGTTTTTTATTGGAGTTAAAATTAACGTAGATATATGACCGAACCTAACCAACCCTACCTAACCTAACCTAACCTATCTTTACAGGTTAGGTTAGGTTAGGTAGCCGAAAAAGTTAGGTTAGGTTAGGTTAGGTAGGTTAGGTAGTCGAAAAACAATTAATTCATGAAAACTTGGCTTATTAGGCAAATTGGGCCTTGCATAGTAGGCTGAGAAGTGCGTTCTGGCTACTAGGTACGACATATATATATATATATATATATATATATATATATATATATATATATATATATATATATATATATATATATATATATATATATATATATAAAATATATATATATATATATATATATATATATATATATATATATAATATATATATATATATATATATATATATATATATATATATATATATACACATACATACATACATACATACATACATACATACATACATACACAGTGGTACCTCAGAATGCGATTGTCCCTGTATGCGAGGTTTTCGGAAGGCGAGGTGTATTTACTCCAAAAATTTGTCTCAGAAGGCGAGGGTTACTTCGGGAGGCGAGTTTGGACGCGAGTTTGTTGATACGCGTACAGCCGACCTAGCGCGTTCGTCGCCCCTCCGCCCCGCCGCCCCTCAGTTTATTATTGTCTCGCGCTCAGTGACTACCCCCACATCAATTCTTCTCGCGGATTTTCAGTGTTTTGTTGGATTTTTGGTGATTTGTCTATACAATTTGTTATTATATATCTCACCATGGGTCCCAAGAAAGCCAGTGGTAAGGATAAAGGCCAGAAAGCTCATGTGAGGATGACAATAGAGGAGAAACAAGAGATCATTCGGAAGCATGAGAACGGTACACGTGTTGTTGAACTTTGTAGGCAGTACAACAAAGCCACATCAACAATATGCACTATACTTAAGAAGAAAAATAAGATTATGGGTGCTAAAGTGGCAAAAGGAGTAAGAACATTAACGGCACAAAGACCACAAATACTTGAAGAAGTGGAAAAGTTGTTATTAATTTGGATACACGACAAGGAGTTGAGGGGTGATAGTGTTTCGGAGGCCATTATTTGTGAGAAAGCCAGGGTGTTGCACGAAGACCTTCTAAAGAATACCCCTGCAACGAGTGATGCAGATAAGAAAGAGTTTAAGGCAAGCAGGGGCTGGTTTGAAAAATTTAGAAAGAGAAGTGGTATCCATATTGTTACAAGGCATGGGGTTATGTGATGTGATTATGGAAGGGGACTCCCCTTCCAAACAGTAACTCCTCTCCTCCTCCCCCCTCCTCACCATCTTCCATACGCCTACAGCACTCGACAGCAAGGTAAGTAATAACTGGAACACAGTTTTGTAGGTTTATTTAGATGAATTAGGTATAAAAATTTAGTTTGATGTGGGGTTTTTGGGGTAGTCAGGAACGGATTAATTCATTTCCCTTTATTTCTTATGGGGAAATTAACTTCGGAATGCAAGTTTTCGGAAGGCGAGGCGTCTCCAGGAACGGATTAAACTCTTATTCTGAGGTATGCCTGTATATATATATATATATATATATATATATATATATATATATATGTCGTACCTAGTAGCCAGAATGCACTTCTCAGCCTTCTATGCAAGGCCAGATTTGCCTAATAAGCCAAGTTTTCCTGAATTAATATATTTTCTCGAATTTCGTTCTTATGAAATGATAAAGCTACCCATTTCATTATGTATGAGGTCAATTTTGTTTTATTGGAGTTAAAATTAACATAGATATATGACCGAACCTAACCAACCCTACCTAACCTAACCTAGCCTATCTTTATAGGTTAGGTTAGGTTAGGTAGCAGAAAAAGTTAGGTTAGGTTAGGTTAGGTAGGTTAGGTAGTCGAAAAACAATTAATTCATGAAAACTTGGCTTATTAGGCAAATCGGGCCTTGCATAGTAGGCTGAGAAGTGCGTTCTGGCTACTAGGTACGACATATATATATATATATATATATATATATATATATATATATATATATATATATAATATTATATATATATATATATATATATATATATATATATATATATATATATATATAATATATATATAATATATATATTATATATATATTATATTAGGCAAATCGGGCCTTGCATAGTAGGCTGAGAAGTGCGTTCTGGCTACTAGGTACGACATATATATATATATACATATATATATTATATATATATATATATATATATATATATATATGTCGTACCTAGTAGCCAGAACGCACTTCTCAGCCTACTATGCAAGGCCAGATTTGCCTAATAAGCCAAGTTTTCATGAATTAATGCTTTTTCGGCTACCTAACCTACCTAACCTAACCTAACCTAACTTTTTCGGCTACCTAACCTAACCTAACCTATAAAGATAGGTTAGGTTAGGTTAGGTAGGGATGGTTAGGTTCGGTCATATATCTACGTTAATTTTAACTCCAATAAAAAAAATTGACCTCATACATAATGAAATGGATAGCTTTATCATTTCATAAGAAAAAAATTAGAGAAAATATATTAATTCAGGAAAACTTGGCTTATTAGGCAAATCGGGCCTTGAATAGTAGGATGAAAAGCGCGTTCTGGCTATTAGGTACGACATATATATATATATATATATATATATATATATATATATATATATATATATACCTAGTAGCCAGAACGCACTTCTCAGCCTACTATGCAAGGCCCGATTTGCCTCATAAGCCAAGTTTTCATGAATTAATTGTTTTTCGACTACCTAACCTACCTATCCTAACCTAACCTAACTTTTTCGGCTACCTAACCTATAAAGATAGGTTAGGTGGGGTTGGTTAGGTTCGGTCATATATCTACGTTAATTTCAATTCCAATAAAAAAAAAATCACCTCATACATAATGAAATGGGTAGCTTTATTATTTCATAAGAACAAAATTAGAGAAAGTATATTAATTCAGGGAAACTTGGCTTATTAGGCAAATCGGGCCTTGCATAGTCGGCTGAGAAGTGCGTTCTGGCTACTAGGTACGACATATATATTATATATATATATATATATATATATATATATATATATATATATATATATATATATATATATATATATATACTGTATATATATCGTACCTAGTAGCCAGAACGCACTTCTCGGCCTACTATGCAAGGCTCGATTTGCCTAATAAGCCAAGTTCTCTTGAATTAATATATTTTCTCTAATTTTTTTCTTATGAAATGATAAAGCTACCCATTTCATTATGTATGAGGTCAATTTTTTTTTATTGGAGTTAAAATTAACGTAGATATATGACCGAACCTATGCAACCCTACCTAACCTAACCTATCTTTATAGGTTAGGTTAGGTTAGGTAGCCGAAAAAGTAAGGTTAGGTTAGGTTAGGTAGGTTAGGTAGTCAAAAAAAAATTAATTCATGAAAACTTGGCTTATTAGGCAAATTGGGCCTTGCATAGTAGGCTGAGAAGTGCGTTCTGGCTACTAGGTACGACATATATATATATATATATATATATATATATATATATATATATATATATATATATATATATATATATATATATATATATATATATTATATATATATTATATATATATATATATATATATATATATATATATATATATATATATATATATAATATATAATATATACAGGGAAGCAGCCAAATCCCGTAAGTATAGAGAACTGGATCACCACGTTCAATTTTGTCCCCATTGCTTCTGAGACACTCGGCGCCTGGGGTAAAAGTGCTACTAGTTTTTTGAAGGAACTGGATTCTAGGCTCATTGAAACAACAAGGGACCCTAGAGCTGCCAGCTTTCTTTTCCAGCGCCTCAGCGTGGTGATACAGAGGGGAAATGCGCACTGCATCCAGGGTTCCTGCCCGCCATCTGAGGGGCTGGAGGAGCTCGACAGCCTATGATAACCATCTTTGTAACCTATATGTAACTCCTTTTTTGTAACAAGGTTCAAATAAAGCAAATATATATGTGTACTGTACATACAAAAGAATGGGGGTGGTAGGAGAAGATAATATTAGTGTTCAGTGAGAGACCACAAGGTCTCCTCTGAATACTTTTTATTTTCTTCTCCGAGGCTATGGGTCCCCACATTGGCACCAGAGGTGGTACCCTCACAAATTTTATATATATATATATATATATATATATATATATATATATATATATATATTTATATTTATATATATATATATATATATATATTTATATTTATATATATATATATATATTTATATTTATATATATATATATATATATATATATATATATATATATATATTTATATTTATATATATATATAAATATATATATTTATATATATATATATATATATAATATATATATATATAAATATATATATATATGTGTGTGTGTGTGTGTGTGTATATATCACAAAAATATATACGTGATTAAAAATGTGACAGTGTCAGACCACGGAGGAAAATTGAAACAGGAATTTCCTTAAGTACTTTCGTATATTAATACATATTGACTCCTTATTAATATTGACTCCTTCTGAAGATGTATTAATATATGAAAGTACTTCTTTCTAAAGTACTAAAGTAAGGAAATTCCTGTTTCAATATATATATATATATATATATATATATATATATATATATATATATATATATATATATATATATATATAATATATATATATATATATATATATATATATATATATATATATAATATAAACAAATATGGAAGGGAGTACCACCTCTAGCTGGAAGAAGGGGGACCCATAGCCTCGGAGGAAACCACGCATAACGCATTAGAGGGAATGTTTAGATCCCCTCCAATACAGTTTCTGTGTGCTTTTCTCCTACCACCCCCTTCCTTTTTTATTTTTTGTGCTTTATTATGCATTTGTTGGTTACAAGATATACATGGGTTGATACAAAAATAATAATGCAAAAAGGTGCTTTTATATATATATATACAGAGCACCACTTGGTTTCCGAACTTTAGTTATCCGAAACTTCCAGTTTCCCGATTGGGGTTGGGGAGTCATGCTACCCGAACAAAGTTCGGGTAGGAAGGGGTCCGCCAAGCGTCACGCCGGCTTGTGGTGGTGGGTGGGCGATGGTCCAGTTTGCCCACTGTGACTTCACAGATTCACGGCCTATTATTCCTATTATTTTGAATTGCCATAAGGCTGGAATGTTCATTCTGTGCTTTTGTTTTACATATCTGCACAATCAAGAAACATCTGTGCACCATGTTGGCTCCAAATGCACGCATTGCGTCAGTGGTGGGTGGATGGACGATGGAGCTTAGGTGGGAGGCAGTATGAATGAGGGGGGGGGAGAGGAGAATCAGTGAGAGAGGGGGGGAGGTAGGGAGAGATGTTAGGAGGTAGGGAGAGATGCTAAGAGGGAGGGGGAGGTAGGGAGAGATGCTAGGAGGTAGGCAGGAAGGGATGGAAGTAGTGAGAATTAGGGAGGGAAAGGCAGGCTGGCAGGCACAGGCAGGCAGGCTGGCAGGCACAGGCAGGCAGGCACAGGCAGGCAGGCAGGCAGGCAGGCAGGCAGGCTAGCTTGCAGGCAGGGAGTGAGTGGTAGTCACGCGGTTGAACCGCGTGACCTTGAGAGATGGGATGTAGGGGGCGGGTGGTTTGTTGGTGGTGGGGGTGAGACCGGCTCATTCCTGAAGATAAGCCTAACACACACTACCCGTTAGCATGATGGCAGGGAGGGAGGCAGGCTGGCTGGAAAGGAAGCAGGCTGGCAGGCTGGGAAGGAGGCAGGCAGGCTGGGAAGGAGGCAGGCTGGGAAGGAGGCAGGCTGGGAAGGAGGCAGGCAGGCAGGCTGGGAAGGAGGCAGGCTGGGAAGGAGGCAGACTGGCAGGCAGGGAAGGAGGCAGGCTGGCAGGCAGGGAAGGAGGCAGGCTGGCAGGCTGGGAAGGAGGCAGGCTGAAGGAAGCAGGCTGGCAGGCTGGGAAGGAGGCAGGCAGGCAGGCTGGGAAGGAAGCAGGCTGGCAGGCTGGGAAGGAGACAGGCTGGGAAGGAGGCAGGCTGGGAAGGAAGCAGGCTGGCAGGCTGGGAAGGAGGCAGGCTGGGAAGGAAGCAGGCTGGGAAGGAGGCAGGCAGGCAGGCTGGGAAGGAAGCAGGCTGGCAGGCTGGGAAGGAGGCAGGCAGGCAGGCAGGCTGGGAAGGAGGCAGGCAGGCAGGCTGGGAAGGAGGCAGGCTGGCAGGCTGGGAAGGAGGCAGGCTGGCAGGCAGGGAAGGAGGCAGGCTGGCAGGCTGGGAAGGAGGCAGGCTGGGAAGGAAGCAGGCTGGCAGGCTGGGAAGGAGGCAGGCTGGGAAGGAGGCAGGCTGGGAAGGAGGCAGGCAGGCAGGCAGGCAGGCAGGCAGGCAGGCAGGCAGGAAGCGATATATGGGTGTTGAAGTGAACCGTGAACCACGTGACCTTTGAGAGAGTGTGTGTGTGTGTGTGTGTATGTGTATGGGTTTGGGGTGGGGGGTGGGGGTGGTGTGTCGGTGGTGGGGGGAGAAGGGGAGGTGTGTCGGTGGTGGGGGAAGAGGGGGAGGTGTGTCGGTGGTGGGGGGAGAGGGGGAGGTGTGTCGGTGGTGGGGGAGGGACCGGCTGACTCCGTAAGCCTAACCACACTCCACAGACCTGTGACCCAGATTTGTTTCTTAAATGTACAGTACATCATCGTATATTTTAGGCAGGATGTTCCTGCAGGCTGGCAGGAAACATCCAGAGGATGTTTGCCAGACGTCTTAATAATCAGTTAGGAACAATTAAGGACTTTTATAAAGCGGATCAGGACTTCACTTATTGATGAGTACAAACAAAACACGGTCGCATTTACGCCATGAACCTGACGATTTTTTTCCCTAGAGTTTTTTTCATAAATTTTTCGGAAAAAATTCTTTTTACATTTCTAGTTTATTTTTTCCCCTCTATTTCTCGTATACGAACTTACATGTTAACCGACGGGTCTCGTCCCCAAGGGGTTCGGAAACCAAGTGGTGCTCTGTATATATATATATATATATATATATATATATATATATATATGTATATATATATATATATATATATATATATATTAGTATATTTTGGTAGCAGTCTTTCCTGTAGACATATATTATTAAATATGACCGAAAAAGTAAGATTAATAATTCTAACACGAATTTTCTCAATCTTTCGTACATTACGCTTCACTGTTGGAGGTAAATCAAAAATCACTTCTCCAAAATTCATTTTTATTTCTAGTCTGACGCGACACGGGCGCGTTTCGTAAAACTTATTACATTTTCAAAGACTTCACAAATACACAACTGATTAGAACTTACGTCTCTCTGATATTATATCTACATTTGAGTGAGGTGGGAAGGATGATGTGGCATTAACACAAGACAGAACAGGGGATATTAATAGGGTATTAAAAGTATCAACACAAGACAGAACAGAAACAATGGGTATTGAATAGAAGTGTTTGTAGAAAGCCTATTGGTCCATATTTCTTGATGCGCATCAAGAAATATGGACCAATAGGCTTTCTACAAACACTTCTATTCAATACCCATTGTTTCTGTTCTGTCTTGTGTTGATACTTTTAATACCCTATTAATATCCCCTGTTCTGTCTTGTGTTAATGCCACATCATCCTTCCCACCTCACTCAAATATAGATATAATATCAGAGAGACGTAAGTTCTAATCAGTTGTGTATTTGTGAAGTCTTTGAAAATGTAATAAGTTTTACGAAACGCGCCCGTGTCGCGTCAGACTAGAAATAAAAATGAATTTTGGAGAAGTGATTTTTGATTTACCTCCAACAGTGAAGCGTAATGTACGAAAGATTGAGAAAATTCGTGTTAGAATTATTAATCTTACTTTTTCGGTCATATTTAATAATATATATATATATATATATATATATATATATATATATATATATATATATATATATATATATATATATATGTATGTCGTACCTAGTAGCCAGAACGCACTTCTCAGCCTACTATGCAAGGCCCGATTTGCCTAGTAAGCCACGTTTTCATGAATTAATTTTTTTTGTCTATCTAACCTACCTAACCTAACCTAACATAACCTTTTAGGCTACCTAACCGAACCTAACCTATAGAGATAGGTTAGGTTAGGTTAGGTAGGGTTGGTTAGGTTCGGTCATATATCTACGTTAATTTTAACTCCAATAAAAAAAAATTGACTTCATACATAATGAAATGGGTAGCTTTATCATTTCATAAAAAAATTAGAGAAAATACAGTATATTAATTCAGGAAAACTTGGCTTATTAGGCAAATCGGGCCTTGCATAGTAGGCCGAGAAGTGCGTTCTGGCTACTAGGTACGATATATATATATATATATATATATATATATATATATATATATATATATATATATATATATATATATATATATATATATATATATATATATATATATATATTTATATTTAATCGCACCTAGATATGTTGCATCATTCATGATAAGAACGCGATGTATAGTGTGGTGTCGTGTTGAACAGTGGTCAGCACACTCTGCTCACATTCCACTGGTCCCGGGTTTAATTGCCTGGCAGGAAAAGACGATTGGGCATGCTTCCTTACCCTCGATGCCTTTGTTCACCTATCACTAAATAGGTACCCATAAGTTAGGCAATTGCTGTGGATTGCAACCTAGGGAAAGTTGTTTTTGTATAGAAAGTTTAATAGACTAACAGGCTTCCAGTTCCCAATAATGGGAAGCCAAATGATGAAAACGGATAAAAATATTGCTATAATAGAAACTTTAAAAGTTTGGTCCAAGTTTGGTTCCTATTAGCCTGTTCTTTTGAGTTCTGTTCCACAATACAATACTGTTCTTACATATTTTATTTTATTATTCTGTTGCAATGTTCTTTTCAATCACATCTAGCTTCTTAAGATTTTATACCATTGTATAGTGTATTGTCACAATTCTCATTTATATACTGTAATGTACTGTATAAGAGTTTACCCATAACTGTGATATAATTTAAGTTAGTCTTCACTGATTTAGCCCATCAACTTATTTATTGATTAATGTGTATTGTGTCACTAATTTTAAATGAGTGTTATGTTGATCTCTGAGCCCAAAGCTTCCCTTCCCTGGTAGAGTGAGGCAGGTTCTGGTCCCAGGCAATGGATGGGTCTGAGAAGCCTGCTGTGATTAGCCAAGGCTTGATGGTGCCATAATAAAATTTAAGGGGACACTTGATTACTAAACAAAATGGATTTAATAACATTCAGTGCTTGAATTTTATTACAAATATAGTAAGTTTTTGTGCTGCCTAGTCATATTTAGGATATGTTGCTGCTTATTTTACATTGTTTCACTCATCTTCGATCTTTTTAATTTTAATTTGAAATATTAGTAATGTATGAAAAACTGAGCATTATCTTCCACCACTACCATTCCTGTTCACAAAATTGTTAAGAAAAGAGAGGGTTGGGTTTTAAAGACATCTAGCAGTGCTAAGTTTGTAATACATTGTATATACTGTATACAGTAGTGTATAACAGCATCTGTATTTTGTTTGCATATCAAGTATTTTTCATGGCTTAAGAAGCATTGGATACAGTATAATGAATATTAAAAATCTAGAACTAAAAAATGTATTTGGTATTCCCAACTCTAAATAATAAAATGGGCATTACTTTGTACTGTATTTGGTTATTCTTTACTTACAAAGAAAAATATTTGAGTTATTTGTGTTTAATTCTTTTACAAAACATTAAGATCTAGAACATATCTTGATATCTTGACATTCTAGTTTTTTGTTGGTTTTGCTCTTGAAGCTGTTCATAGAGATGGTCTTAACTACTATTACTCTCAATGTATGGCACTTGTTGACCTCCCCCACTTGCAGGTATTTCTCTATTACTCTCCAACTCATTTGCATTATGGTTTTATACCTTAGACATATTAGTTTCGGTTCTGCTATCTTTAGCTAATCTGCGGGTGTTATACATTTTTGTTGTGCTTCATAGATGCAGATTTCAATGTCTCTGCTATGGATTTCAGAATTTAGTTTGACATAGGCTGCATAACCTTGGTGGTAGTTGCATCCTCTTGTTTTGTTGGGTGGCTGATATAACTTGGTGTGTGTGAACATGCTGTGATGCAGGCTTGGTTGGCTGTCTTGGCTGTTCTACTTGGTCTCTGCTTGTGTTTTCCACTTCCCCTTCTATTCTTTGTGCTCTTTGTTCCTCACTTTTTTATCTTCCTCTATATCTGTTGTATGTCATGATTAATGTATATCTCTTGGTATATTATTCTAATCTTTCTGGATATATTTTGCTTGGGTGATGTTGTGAGAAGCAAACTCACTCGTTGATGTTTCACTTTCTAAAATCTCTCAATGCTACAGAAGTACGATTTTTTCTTTGTCATTCTTTACTTCCCTTTGGCCATGTATTGTTCTTAAAATCTTCCTCACTGTTGATTCCTTATTCTAATTTCATGCATCATGTAATAAATGGTCTGCTCTCTAGGTCACTTCCTTGTATGGCCAGTTACCTATTTCCACTAGCAGATATATTTCCACTGCTTTCCACTTCACTTCTCTTGAATGATCTAGAAAATTTTGAGTGATCTTTATTTACTTATTGTTTTCCCCTGTATAATAATTCTAAGACTGCCAAGCATGGTACTGTATAGTACTACCTGACTGAGTCAAAATATTGCTCAGTCATATGTTTCACCTGGACCCTATTTTATATCTCACTGTTATCTTTCATTCTACTATTCTATTATCTTGTGTTGTCTGGCCATGGTCTTGCTCTCTTCCTTGTTGCTGATTTGTCTTGGTCTGCTGCTGTGTCTGTGTTACTGTTGTCAGCAATTATATGTAGCTAATGTGATGCTAATCAAGATATTAATTATAAAATTGTGAGCTCATGTTACTTAGTTTTCTGTGGGGGAGTCCCTTCAGCTCCCCGGAGCTATCCAGGCTGATACCTGTATCGATATTATTAGACTTTGGCATCATTCAGTGTGAATGGAGTTCTAGGCCTACCAGGGACCACGAGGCAGAACTTGGCCTCCTCAGAGAGGCACGAGGAGCATTGGTCGATAGAAGTGCACATGTGTTTGGAGCGTTCTATGTCTGCCATCGACTGGGCTGGGCACCCAGAAAGGTAACCGCCTCAAAACAAACCCCCTATTCTGGTTAAAACTACTACAGAAAATTAACAAGTGGACAGAACTCCCCAATTGAAAAACGAGCATGATGTCACACTTGCTGCGCCGCTTGTCTGCGCAGCTCCCCCTCCCCGGAACGGGAAAGGGGGAGCCCCAAACCTCTCGTGCCGGCTATCCACCTGTCAGTTCTCGGCTGATGTGATTGTGGCTCAGTTGTATGGCTCCAGATCCTGATTTACTCTTGTGTTGTGTTTGGCACAGTACTACTCTTACGGTGGAGTGCAAGCTGGGAGTAATATTCACAGGTGTTCGGGCTGCATGTGCTTTGGGTTCCCTTCCCTGAGTGCCCTGTATGTACCGCCCTTGGGGCTTGTGGTTATCTTCCACAAGTCACCTTGAGGTTTACCTCTGTTGGTCTTTTGCTGCTCGGTGATTGATTGCCTTGGGAGTGTTGGGGGGGTGGGGGAGGGGTTTCCTCCTCCCTTGTTTACCTTGGGGTAAGTGGTAGTTTTGCACTGGTAGGAGTGCGGGGTACTGCGCAGCTAGTTTTCACTTATTACAGGGGCTGGCTCTGTTCCTCCTGGGTACGTTGTTCTCTTGCAGGGTTTTTCTCGTCTTGCTGGTCCCTTCGGGTGACTCGTCTGCTGAGTTCTCAGGATTTGGCTCTCCTGGCAGTTCACATTCGGGGGGTGTCCAACGTCTTGGCGGATGGCCTGTCTCAGTTCATTCCCCTGTCCACGGAATGGACGGTCGATGTCGACTCATTTAGTTGGCTCTGGCAGACATTCAGGTGCCTGGAGGTGGACCTCTTCGCGTCAGCGTGGTCTCGGCGCCTACCAGTGTATGTGGCGCCCTTTCCCGACTACGTGGACATCGGGGTCGATGCCTTTTGGCAGGACTGGTTGAAACGGGGGTTCCTGTACCTCTTTCCCCGGTTTCGATGTTGCTCCAGGTTCTGAGACTTGGAGATTCGGCCTTGGTTTCAGATGCTGCTTGCACGGTGTCCGGACCCGAAAGTTTTCCTGCGGCTCCGCCTCTTTCAGCAGATCGAAATTGTGCGTCACGTAGCTGGTTTGATCTCCTCTTCGAGTCTACGTGTATGGTATTTTTAACACAAGTCTATCATCATCTCTATGGTGATGAGGTGGCTTTGTTGTTGGTGTCCCACCTGCGGGCTTCACCTAGGCGACAGTATGAAGTCTCTTGGTAGTCCTTTCGTTTCTTTCTTAGGCTTCGTAGGTATACTTCGCTGTCAGTTAAGGTTGTCTTGTCCTTTCTTTCTTGGTTGTTCCAGGACCATCGTCTTATGCCGAATACTGTCGCCTCCTATCGTGCGGAGCTGGCTGAACCGCTGCAGCCAGCTTTTGGTATTGATGTTACTTCTACGCAGTTTCACAAGCTGTCTTGTTTGTTGTTTCACCTCCGACTTGCTCATGCTTGCTCATGCTTGCATGCTTGCTCATAAGGGGCATAACTGGCCGACCACTCACAGTGTTCAAGAGAGAACTGGATAAGCACCTCCAAAGGATACCTGATCAACCAGGCTGTGACTCATACGTCAGGCTGCGAGCAGCCGCATCTAACAGCCTGGTTGATCAGTCCAGCAACCAGGAGGCCTGGTCGACGACCGGGCCGCGGGGACACTAAGCCCCGGAAGCACCTCAAGGTAACCTCAAGGTAAGGTATACTCAGCTTAAGCCGTCTTGGTCACTTGACAGGGTGCTCTCTCATCTCTCATCTCCTCGGTTTGTAGTGGTCCCTTCAGTTCAGGACTGTTTCTCTAAAGCTCTTTTCTTGTTGGCATTGGCCTCTGGGGGTTGAGTGGGGGAGCTTCACGCTCTCCTCCAGCGCAGGGGTTTCTGCTCATTTCGTCCTGGTGGTAGGTTTGTTCGTTTGCAGCCGTCTCCTTCTTTTGTGGCGAAGAATGAGACTGCTGCTTTCTGGATGCTTGGTTTGTTAGGTTGGGGGTGCATCATATGTTGTGTCCAGTTGTGGCTCTTCACAGTTATTTGTGCGTCACAGACTCTGTAGCCGGGGGATGGGCTTTGGGTTGATCCGGTTTCCCTTCTTTCCTGTTCCAGGTTTTGGGTCTCCCAGGTCGTCCGCAGGGTTATTCAGTCTATCCAGCCTGCAGTCTATGTGTGTGCCCATGACATTCACAAGTTTGCTGTATTTGGTAATATGTCCTGGGTTGACATTCGGGCGTGGGGTTTTGGAGATTGAACAGGGTCCTGGCTGCGCGTTACAGTATCCACTCAATTTAGCGGCCTTTTTTTTATACCGATCTGCCAGTAATAACGACCTGTTTGGGAGACCGGTATCTAGAGCCTCATATGCCGGTCTGGCGGTCGATATTACCGAAGGTCGGTATTGGGTTTGTTTTGGCATCAGAGGGGTCCTCACATGGCAAGCAGGCCATCTACCTCTATTGTCCTCTCCGTCACCCTCACTGACCTCTCCCCCACTCCCTCACTCCTGCTCTCCCCCCCCCTCACTTCCTGCCCCCCCCCTCCCCCAAGACCGTTCTGGGAAATAGCTCAGTAGATTACCAGCCAGCCAGAGAGAGCATGGAGAAGCTCCATCTAATACAATAAAGCATTCATGAAACAAGTATTTTATAACTTTTTATCATCATAATAATATTACTAAACAAAATCTGTAACCAAAAATATATATGACAGTCAAGGTGCATGGAGTTCTTGCCTACCGAGGACCACAAGCCAGAACCTGGCCCCCCTCAGAGAGGAACGAGGTTCAATGGCTTATAGAAACCCCCTGTGGCTGGGAGCATTCTATGTCTGTCATCGACCAGGACAGGTACCCAGAAAGGTAGGTGCCCCAAATCAAACCCCTATTCTGGTGAAACTATTGCTACCGAAAGCCGAACGAGTGAACAGAACTCCCCAAACAAAAATAGCAAATGAGCATGACGTCATCATGTCGCCATGCCGCCATCTGCGCAATCCCCCCTCCCCAGGAGGGAAAAAGGGGAGCCCTGGACCCTTCGCGCCGGCTATCCAACTGGCAGTTCTTGGCTGATGAGTTTACTGGCCAGTTACGTGCCTCTGGCTCCACTTTTGTTTCAGTTCTGTGCCTTGTCGTGTGGTCTGTCTCTACAGGTGGTGTGTGAGCCAGGAGTGATATTCCACGGTACTCGGGCTGCATGTGCCTAGGGTCTCCTTCTCTAGGTGCCCTGTAAGTACTACCTTTGGAGGCTTGGGGCCTCCTTCCACAAGTCACCTTGGGATCTACCTCCACCGTGTCTTTTACTGCTCGGTACTGGGCCGCCCTTGGGGTCAGCTGGAGTGCTTTGCCCTAGTTTGTCTCTGGGTAGGAGGTTGTTTTCATCACTGGTAGGGGCACGGGGTACTGCGCAGCTTGTCTTCTACAATTATAGCTGCCAGCTCTGTTCCGCTTGGATACGTTGTCCTCTTCCGGGGGGGTTTTCTTTTGTTTTTGTTTCCTGCCTGGTGGGAGGGTCTCCCTGTTCTTCTCTTCGCTTGGTGGAGTTTCCCGTTTGGCCACCGTAAGTGTACACGTCCCGGGGGTTCACCTTTTAGTAGTTTGTTCGGTAGACTTTGGTGCCAGTTCGCAGTATCCTGTCTGGGCTTTCCTTAGCGTGTACACAAGGCTAAGGGCCCTGGAAATCCCCACGGGGGCTCTGTGGTCCAATGTAGGTGACCTCGAGTCCCCCTCTCGCTTCCTGCGAGTTTGATGGTTGCTTTGTTCCCTTGTCTCAGGGTGACACTCACGGGTTTTGCCTCCGCCATGCTGCCTGTTGGGTCGGTGGTTCCTTGACTCGGAGTCGTGTGAAGTTGATTATCTGTTCGTACTCCAGTTTTCCCACGCCACTCATTCTGTTGTGTGGGTACAGGCAGCAGCCACATTGCAGGCTGGGCTAGATTGCTGCAACGTGCTTGGTTGATTGCAGCCCCGGATGCTCCGAGACTGCCCCGTTCTGGTGATGGAGACGCGGACTTGGGGGTGGGGGTCGCTTCAGTTTTGGTTCCGTCTGCTCTCCCTGGTCCTTCCCCTTCGGTTGAGCATTTGGCTCCTCCCCCTTGCTTCTGGCGCCAACATGTCTGAGTTTTCGTGGTTGGGGCGGGGTTTCGTTGGTGTTTGAGACTTGGGCGGTCTCGGGGGGGGGGGGGGGTCTTCTTCCGGGGTGATGGTGGAGGCCTTCAAGCCTGTTCCTCCAGCCGTGCATACGGGTCTGACCAGTGGATCCCTTTCTTAGAGTTTTACGGCTGCCCCGGCATTTTCTTGTGAGGCCGGGGCTTGTGGGGGATGGCTCGGCCCCAGGTCTGGCAGTGGAGGTTCCCGGGGTTGGGGAGAGGTTGTTTGGGGGGCCTTAGCCCCGTTTGAGTCCCCTTGGGGTTTTTGTCCCCTAGTAGTGGGTATAGCAGTTCATCCTGTAACTACACTTAGGTAATTACGAGTGTGAGCTGCCACACCCAGCTAGCCAGTCCTCCCTCACTACTCCAACATCATACTCGCCATCGCCATCACCCCTCCTCCCGCCATACTGTTATTCACACAAATGTTTCATATTTATTTATGTATATTTACAACACATTTACACGCTATACACTGTCACACACTATATACACACACTCAGAATACCGCGAGTGTGAGCTGCCAAACCCAGCCAGCCAGTCCTTCCTCTTCCAATATCGTACTTACCATCACCTCTCCTCCCAACATACTGTTATTGTTTTCATTACACTATTTACATATGTTATGTATACCTATCTACATGTTTTATTCACCAGAACTATGCAAGTAAGCCGGTATTGTATCCAAACAGTACAGTGGCCACCATACACTGCATGAGAAATTACACAGCAGACAGCAGACGACGCTACGATTACAACATCACCTCCCTCATCAAAATAGTTCCTCTCAACATACTCCTGTTGCCGTTATTACACTGTATACACACATTGTATATACCCATGTACATATGTGTTCACTATAGCGAACCACTAAGCTAGTATGGTGAGTAAAACAAAGAGTGGCTGCCACAAGCTACGAGGATGAGGGAAGGGGACGTTCCCTCCATGCTAGATTTGATATTTACCAGGAAGGAGGAAGAGATATTTGACATTCAGTACCTTCCTCCCTTGGGTAAAAGTGACCATGTCTTTTTGGGAATAAAGTATGCAATGCGTTATAAGCTGGAAGAAAATAAGGAGGTTGAAGCAGTTGAAAAACCAGACTTCAGGAGAGGACATTATGGTGACCTTAGAAATTTTTTTAGTGAGTATAATTGGACAGACTTGATGCTAGGCAAGGAAGTGAATGAGATGTATGGCAAGTTTTGTGAAATATATGATAAAGGCACAAAAATTTTTATACCAAAACAGAGATGCAGAACTAGGAAACAGGATTGGTTCAATAGAAATTGCGAGAGGGCTAGAGACCGAAAGACACAAAAATGGAATCAATACAGGAAGAGGCCGAACCCCCAAACATACCAGCGATACAAAGATGCGAGAAACAACTACACGGCAGTGAGGAGAGAGGCAGAAAGAAATTTTGAAAAAGGGATTGCGGACAAATGTAAAACAGAACCAGGTCTATTCTATAAATTCTTAAACAACAAATTGCAGGTAAAGGATAATATTCAGAGGTTGAAAATGGGAAATAGATTCACGGAAGATGAAAAGGAAATGTGTGAAACACTAAACGAAAAGTTCCAAAGTGTGTTTGTACAAAATGAAATCTTTAGGGAACCAGATACAATAAGAATTCCAGAGAACAACATAGAACACATAGAGGTGTCTAGAGACGAAGTGGAAAAAATGCTCAAGGAGCTCGGTAAGAACAAAGCAGCTGGCCCAGATGGCGTTTCACCATGGGTTCTGAGAGAATGTGCATCTGAGCTCAGCATTCCACTTCACCTGATCTTTCAGGCATCCCTGTGTACAGGAATCGTAGCAGATGGGTGGAAACAGGCTAACATAGTTCCAATCTACAAAAGTGGCAGCAGGGAAGACCCCCTCAATTATAGACCTGTATCATTGACAAGTGTAATAGTGAAAGTATTGGAAAAACTAATCAAAACTGAATGGGTAGAACACCTAGAAAGAAATGATATAATATCAGACAGACAGTATGGTTTTCGATCTGGAAGATCCTGTGTATCGAATTTACTCAGTTTCTATGATCGAGCCACAGAGATATTACAGGAAAGAGATGGTTGGGTTGACTGCATCTATCTGGACCTAAAAAAGGCTTTCGACAGAGTTCCACATAAGAGGTTGTTCTGGAAACTGGCAAATATTGGAGGGGTGACAGGTAAGCTTCTATCATGGATGAAAAATTTTCTTACTGATAGAAAAATGAGGGCAGTAATCAGAGGCAATGTATCGGAATGGAGAAATGTCACAAGTGGAGTACCACAGGGTTCAGTTCTTGCACCAGTGATGTTTATTGTGTACATAAATGATCTACCAGTTGGTATACAGAATTATATGAACATGTTTGCTGATGATGCTAAGATAATAGGAAGGATAAGAAATTTAGATGACTGTCATGCCCTTCAAGAAGACCTGGACAAAATAAGTATATGGAGCACCACTTGGCAAATGGAATTTAATGTTAATAAATGTCATGTTATGGAATGTGGAATAGGAGAACATAGACCCCACACAACCTATATATTATGTGAGAAATCTTTAAAGAATTCTGATAAAGAAAGAGATCTAGGAGTGGTTCTAGATAGAAAACTATCACCTGAGGACCACATAAAGAATATTGTGCAAGGAG
This sequence comes from Procambarus clarkii, assembly GCF_040958095.1. NCBI lineage: Eukaryota > Metazoa > Arthropoda > Malacostraca > Decapoda > Cambaridae > Procambarus > Procambarus clarkii. Next base: position 24,621,738 of record NC_091193.1, read on the forward strand.
CCTATGCTATGCTTTCTAACTTCAGAATTGCATTTAAATACATGGATGGCAATATACTAAAGAAATTGTTCATGACTTTTGTTAGGCCAAAGCTAGAATATGCAGCTGTTGTGTGGTGCCCATATCTTAAGAAGCACATCAACAAACTGGAAAAGGTGCAAAGACATGCTACTAAGTGGCTCCCAGAACTGAAGGGCAAGAGCTACGAGGAGAGGTTAGAAGCATTAAATATGCCAAAACTAGAAGACAGAAGAAAAAGAGGTGATATGATCACTACATACAAAATAGTAACAGGAATTGATAAAATCGACAGGGAAGACTTCCTGAGACCTGGAATTTCAAGAACAAGAGGTCATAGATTTAAACTAGCTAAACACAGATGCCGAAGAAATATAAGAAAATTCACCTTCGCAAATAGAGTGGTAGACGGTTGGAACAAGTTAAGTGAGAAGGTGGTGGAGGCCAAGACCGTCAGTAGTTTCAAAGCGTTATATGACAAAGAGTGCTGGGAAGACGGGACACCACGAGCGTAGCTCTCATCCTGTAACTACACTTAGGTAATTACACACACAGTGAGACTACCTCGATTACTACGCACAGCGCTAATTATCCAATAATTATCAAGACAATCCTGTTAGTATCACAATCTTGGTCACTAATTCCTGTAAATGAATAATTGACCACAAGTTTATTTTGTAAAAGAACCTAAGAAGTCGTTTGAAGATTTCTAGATGGACGAAATAATGCTGTGCTGTGAATATCGTGAACAGCATTGAATCACTGATATTTGAACATTGTACACAATCATTATCACACTCAGGCTCTTCTGTAATACTATCATGGCTAAATAGTACGTTATATATATATATATATATATATATATATATATATATATATATATATATATATATATATATATATATATATATAATATATATATATATATATATATATATATATATATATATATATATATATATATATATATATTTGAGTGAGGTGGGAGGGGGGATGTGGCATTAACACAAGACAGAACACGAGGGGATATTAATAGGGTATTAAAAGTATCAACACAAGACAGAACAGAAACAATGGGTATTGAATAGAAGTGTTTGTAGAAAGCCTATTGGAAAACCAATAGGCTTTCTACAAACACTTCTATTCAATACCCATTGTTTCTGTTCTGTCTTGTGTTGATACTTTTAATACCCTATTAATATCCCCTCGTGTTCTGTCTTGTGTTAATGCCACATCACCCCTCCCACCTCACTCAAATATATATATATATATATATATATATATATATATATATATATATATATATATATATATATATATATATATATATATATATATATATATATATATATATATGTCGTACCTAGTAGCCAGAACGCACTTCTCAGCCTACTATGCAAGGCCCGATTTGCCTAATAAGCCAAGTTTTCCTGAATTAATATATTTTCTCTAATTTTTTTCTTATGAAATGATAAAGCTACCCATTTCATTATGTATGATGTTAATTTTTTTTATTGGAGTTAAAATTAACGTAGATATATGACCGAACCTAACCAACCCTACCTAACCTAACCTAACCTATCTTTATAGGTTAGGTTAGGTTAGGTAGCCGAAAAATGTAGGTTAGGTTAGGTTAGGTAGGTTAGATAGTCGAAAAACAATTAATTCTCAAAAACTTGGCTTATTAGGCAAATCGGGCCTTGCATAGTAGGCTGAGAAGTGCGTTCTGGCTACTAGGTACGACATATATATATATATATATATATATATATATATATATATATATATATATATATATATATATATATATATATATAATACAGTACAACCTCGATTCAACGTACTATATGGGACCGACCCCAGTTCGTTGGAGCATTGGATTCATTGCAAGGGGTGACCTTCAGGAGGCGTATGCGTCAGTGTCTCTTTTTTTTTCCTTGTAGACAATAAAAATGCATTATCATATTATATACTTTACCTATATATTATTACTCTAGTAACAAATACTGTGTTACATTTGTTATTTACCTTATTGTTGGAGTTATGTCCATCTTGAAGTCTCATGGAGTTGTGAATGCTGTACAGTAAATACATACTGTAGTGTATTATGCCATTAACACTGTGTTGAGTAGTTCTGCTGTATGTTGAGAACTACAAAAAAAGTTTATGAAAACTATTGTACACTAAAATTATGGCAACTTTAATTTTAATACTATATTTCGATTTGTCAAGAGGCTGGAGAGTTCATTCCGTGACTTTGTTGGACATATCTGCACAATCAAGGAACATCCGTGCACCATGTCGGCTCCAAATGCACTCATTGTGTCAGTGATGGCTGAGTGGTGGGTGAATGGGCAGGCAAGTAGGGATCGATGGAGAGGCTGAAATGTAGGCAGGCAGGCAGGGAGGGAGGCAGGCAGGCAGGGAGGCAGGCAGGCAGGGAGGCAGGCAGGCAGAGCTTGGGAGGGAGACAGGCAGGCAGAGCTTGGGAGGGAGGCAGGCAGGCAGGCAGAGCTTGGGAGGGAGGCAGGCAGGCAGAGTTTGGGAGGGAGACAGGAAGGAAGGGAGGCAGGCAGGCAGAGCTTGGGAGGGAGAGGCAAAGAGGCACGGAGGGAGGCAGGCAGAGCGTGGGAGGGAGGCAGGCAGGCAGAGGCTGGGAGGGAGGCAGGCAGGCAGAGGCTGGGAGGGAGGCAGGCAGGCAGAGGCTGGGAGGGAGGCAGGCAGAGGCTGGGAGGGAGCCAGGGAAGGAGAGGATGGAGATGGATTGATGGAAGGATGGAGGGAGGGATGGAAGGATGGATGATTTGAGGGATGGAGGTTGAGTTGAGCAGAGTGTGTGTGTGTATGGGCTGTAGGGGTGGTGGGGGGGTGGGGGAGGTGTGTCGGTGGTGGTGAAGGGACCCACTTGCTAACCCTAACTCATTGACCCAGTTAACTTTTTTTTTTAACTTGATTTGTTTCTTAAATTCTGGATGGATGGAGGGAGAAAAGGGATGGATGGAGAGAGGGAGGGAGGGAGGGAAGGGGAGAGGGAGGGATGGAGAGAAGGGGAGAGGGAGGGATGGAGAGAGAGAGGGAGGGATGGATGGGGAGAGAGGGAGGGATGGAGAGAGGGGGATGGAGAGCAAGGGAGGGAGGGAGGGCTGGAGAGAGAGAGGGAGGGCTGGAGAGAGGGAGGGAGGGAGGGATGGAGAGAGCGAGGGAGGGATGGAGAGAGGAAGGGAGGGATGGAGAGAGCGAGGGAGGGCTGAAGAGGGAGGGAGGGAGGAGCTATTAAAACACTGGTTTTAGAAATTATTTATTAATATGAAACTTTCAAAAGTCATGGGTCACTGAACTAGATGGAGCGCTGCCCTACACCTTATTGTCCAAACTGCATTGTCCCTCTTACGGTCGTGCATATCCTTGTTGAATGTCCTGACTTCCGGGACGAGAGTGTGTCTTGTTTTCCGACCGTTCCCCGCAGTCGCTTGTCCCTCGATAGAATTCTTGGTGACTCGGATACTTTTGATATTGTTCGCCTTATGTGTTTCTGTTCTCGTATTGGCATCCTTGGTGATATTTAGCACCCTCTGATTATCCCGCACACTTGATGGTGCTACATAGCCTACCTGGTTTGGTGCCTTCTTTTGATAATTAATTACTTACTTGACAATTACTTACTTTAACAATAAATATACTTTGCACACAAAAATCAGACAAAAATAAAAAAAAATCTGGGTATCCAACCATTTGTTGGCATAATGCTATTACAGACTTGGTTTAATACAGTATATTGATTTAATACAAACAGGATACAAGAAAACTCCTTAAATGTATGGTAAACACCTTTATTTTTTTTTTTTTTTTTTTACCAATGTTTCATGACTGAAGACGACGCATATTTGCATAAAATATTTACAATAAATTTTCTACTAGAAATATACCTCAAACTTTGTGACTTTCATATTGACAAGAAAACATAGCAACAGTTTTCATATATACAAATATACAAAAGATACCAACCCTCCAGAGCAGAAAACACTTGCACCAAATGTCAGCCAAGGAACATCAGCATTGCATGTCTCGCATAGCTTTTAAGTATCACTTATTTTGCTATACTAATATCAACTTAACTGCCATTTTGGATGCTGCATCACAAACAAGTGTTATGACATGGTATTCTATGAGAAAAAAAAAATTCCTTTACCAAATAAGTATACTGTACTATAAATGGCAAGAAACTCAAATTACAGTACAGTACTGTACAGGGATTTTAAAACTTACAAACTCGGTCACACATGTCAACCCTTCCTGCATCTATGGATGCCAACTTTCACATAATTTGCAGCATTACAGTGTTCCATGTTTTCAGGTTGTAATAATACTTAATGAAGTGGACCATCATTGGAGTTATGCTAGTATGCCATATTCGGCATTTTATAAATATAAAATCATGGCATTTAGTCACAGAAAACACACCGCAACTATTCTTTACATCCTTGCTTACCCAAACTGTCATAATTTTATGACAGCCTTCCCACGAATAACAGCCTCTAAATACTAAGCATCAACCTCCGTGGCCAAGGTAAATTATTCTTGTGCTACCCCCTCCCCCTCCCCCTCCTCAAACTCAGCATTACCAAATAGAATACCTTTTCTTTATTTTTATCTTCATTAATAAGCCAATTAAAATGGTTTGATTTCTTTACATTATAATAATTTAAAACCATACATCAAAGGTTCTATTTTCAGTAACACCCACACTTTACTACCACACGCTGATAGTACGGTATACTGTAAAAGTTCTACTTTTCAAATGAAACCATTTTATGACAATTTTTAACCTTACTGCAATTTTTCACCTTTATATTAATTTCCTTGTACAGTATATATTTGCTAAGGCAATCCTCAACTTTGCTATATACTGTAGGCATACTTTAATGTGGAAGCGAGTTATTCATCGCATTGTAAACGTTTCACATCCTAAAAATCACGTGTTCACATGTGTTCGAGACGGATACAGTATATATAATACATTACATATATATAAGTATTATAATACATATATGAAATATATTATAGTAGATTTAAATATTATACAGTGGAACCTTGAGTGACGAGCGGCTGCAGTTATGAGCATTTCGAGTAACGAGCAAGCAACTCACAGAAAATATGTCTCGACTGACGAGCTATTGCTCGACTAACGAGTGTTCCTGCTGGTTCTCGGACATCTCTGACAAGTTTTGTTGTTGTTTCGCAAGACGAGTTTTCCACATGACGAGCTTGGTGCTGGAATGAATTAAACTCGTTAATTGAGGCGCCACTGTATATATATATATATATATATATATATATATATATATATATATATATATATATATATATATATATATATAATATATATATAATATATATATAATATATATATAATATATATATAATATATATATAATATATATATAATATATATATATATATATATATATATATATATATATATATATATATATATATATATATATATATATATATAATATATATATATATATATATAATATATATATATATATATATATATATATATATATATATATATATATATATATATATATAATGTTGTACTTAATAACCAGGATGCATTATTTGCCTACCATGCAAGGCCTGGCTTGCCTAATAAGCCAAGTTTTCATAGGTATGTATTTTTCTTAAAGTTTTTATGAAATGATAAAGCTTTCTATTATATTATATATATGATTAATTATTTTTTAATTTGATCTAAAATAGAAATATGACCAAACCTACCTAACCTAAACTATGATAACCAAGTCAGTAATTCATGTTCTTATAATAAAATTAATTCAAGTAAACCATTTTTAATTCAAGTAAACCATTTTGAATTAAAAAAAACACTGCCTATTAGGCAAATTGGGTTTTGCATACTAGGCCACGTAGTGTATTCTAGCTATTGGGTACGAATATTATTAATATATATGTGTATATCACGAAAATAAACACGTGATTAAAAATGTGACAGTGTCAGACCACGGAGGAAAAATGAAACGGGAATTTCCTTAAGTACTTTCATATATTAATACATCTTCAGGAGTGATTTTACAGGTTGAGTACTGGACATAAATAGGCAGGAGAGAATGATGGAGTGAAGTGAGGTACAATACATGGACACTGCAGAGGGCCTATTGGCCCATCCGATGCAACAACCACACACAGGCCTACACATGGATAATCATAGCATAAAATAGTAAATATTTACAATGAATTAGTGAGACAAATGTGTTCCAATGATCCTACTTAAATCGCCCTTTAATTGATCTATTAAAAATGGATCTAAGTTATATAAACCACTGCTAATGTTCACATTACTTTCTTTTGTGATCTGTATCAAAGCAGATTCAATTATGTTTCTGTTATAGGTGCTTTTACAATTCGTTATTGAAGACGCCATCTCCCAATCAATTTGGTGAGCATCTTCTGACAGATGAACAAACAAAACATTAGACAATTGGCTATGTCTTACAGAGTATTTATGTTGCAAAATTCTACATTTCAAATCTTTAGAAGTTTGCCTAACATAGAACTTATTACAGTCTTTACAAGGTATTTTATAAATGACACAATTATCACTACGAGGGCTGTTCATAACTAATAGCTTACCAACAGTATTTTCGTAGCTAAACAATACATGTATATTAAAAAGTTTCAAGGCCTTGACAATATTCTCAAACCCAGAGAAATATGGTAAACATAACACATTCTTTGGGCGAATTCTTTCACTGCATATATTATTATAATATGTACGACGTGCTTTGCTACGGCAAACTTGCAAAAACCTCAGTGGGTAACAAAGCTCGAGACCAATCGAATCAATATTCTTAAACTCTTCGTCTAAGAATTCTGGACTCACAACTCGAAGAGCTCTTAGATACATTGAAGAAAAAATTGACTTTTTCACATTGTATCTATGCCCTGAAAAATAATGAACATAAGATAAATTATTCGTAGGTTTTCTGTAGACACTAAACTTTAGTGAAAAATCTTCCCTATGAATAAGTATATCTAGGAATGGCAAACATTTATCAATTTCAGTCTCCATAGTAAATTTTATAGAGGTGACTTGGTCATTAAGTTTGGCTACAAATTCGTCTGTGTTTACATCTGAAGGCCATATACACAAATATAGATATGTTGATGATAAGACTGTAATAAGTTCTATGTTGGGCAAACTTCTAAAGATTTGAAATGTAGAATTTTGCAACATAAATACTCTGTAAGACATAGCCAATTGTCTAATGCTTTGTTTGTTCATCTGTCAGAAGATGCTCACCAAATTGATTGGGAGATGGCGTCTTCAATAACGAATTGTAAAAGCACCTATAACAGAAACATAATTGAATCTGCTTTGATACAGATCACAAAAGAAGGTAATGTGAACATTAGCAGTGGTTTATATAACTTAGATCCATTTTTAATAGATCAATTAAAGGGCGATTTAAGTAGGATCATTGGAACACATTTGTCTCACTAATTCATTGTAAATATTTACTATTTTATGCTTTGATTATCCATGTGTAGGCCTGTGTGTGGTTGCTGCATCGGATGGGCCAATAGGCCCTCTGCAGTGTCCACGTATTGTACCTCACTTCACTCCATCATTCTCTCCTGCCTATTTATGTCCAGTACTCAACCTTTAAAATCACTCCTGAAGATGTATTAATATACGAAAGTACTTAAGGAAATTCCTGTTTCAATTTTCCTCCGTGGTTTGACACTGGACGGTTTGACGTGGGCTCAAGAAGGGTGCCTCTTTAGTACAAGCTTGGAGTAGTTTCCTCAGAATGTTTTCTGGTATGTCAAGAGGAGTGCAGGCCCTCTTGGCCTGCACTCCTCTGGCAGGTGGAGTCCAAAATCCGGACTCCACCTGCCAAAGATTATTGAGGAATATAAACCTGGATATGCGTATGGAAATGTCAAGACACACAAGCCTGGAAACCCACTTCGGCCAATCATCAGCCAGAAACCCACACCCACGTACAGACTGGCGAAGCGACTCAACGGCCTGCTGACTCCTTATGTCCCTTGCGCCTTCAGCCTGAAGTCTCCAAAGGAATTTGTTGACTTACTGCGGGGCACACGGGCCACAGGGATAAGAGCCTCGTTGGACGTAGAATCACTGTTTACCAACGTACCTGTGGACGAGACAATCGGGATGATAGCCGACAGAGTGTATCGTGATCCGGCCTGCACTCCTCTTGACATACCAGAAAACATTCTGAGGAAACTACTCCAAGCTTGTACTAAAGAGGCACCCTTCTTGAGCCCGGATGGGCACATGTATAAGCAAGTAGATGGGGTCGCCATGGGTTCTCCCCTAGGTGTCCTATTTGCAAACTTCTACATGGGTACCATCGAGCAAAAAGTCTTAGTCGAAATGAACTTGAAACCGGCCATATACTGCAGGTATGTTGACGACATTTTTACACAGGTACCTGATGTCAGACATCTGCAGGAGCTGAAGGAGGCATTTGAGCAGAGTTCCGTGCTGCGTTTCACTTACGAGATGGAAAAGGATGGGAAGCTGCCCTTTCTAGATGTAACAGTCATGGAAAAAAGCGGAGGTTTCCACACTGCAGTCTACACTAAGGAAACGAACATAGGAATGTGCCTAAGTGCCAACAGCGACTGCCCAGACAGGTACAAGAGGAGTGTTGTTAACGCTTATGTTGACCGTGCTCTCAGCCACAGCTCAGAATGGAAGCAAGTCGACGAAGAACTCTGTAGGGTAAGGCAGGTCCTAGTCAACAACGGCTTCTCCAATGGTTTCGTCGAAGACATCATAAGAAGGAAAGTGAAACGCCATGCAACCTCTGAAGAGACAACTAACACAACACCTATACCCCCTATTAGACTATTTTACAGGAACTTCTTTTCCACAGCTCATAAAACGGAGGAAAGGGTCCTGAAAGATATTGTTAACAGAAACGTTATCCCTACAGACAAAAATCAGAGGATACAACTGACGATTTACTATAAAACCAGAAAAACGGCCAGCCTACTCATGAGAAACTCTCCAGACACAAAGCAGAACGCTTTAAAAGAGACCAACGTCGTCTATGCCTTCAAATGCCCTCTTGGGGACTGTAAGCTCCAAAAAACCCAGTATATAGGCAAGACAACAACATCTCTTTCTAGGCGTTTAACGATGCATAAGCAACAGGGCTCCATTAAGGAACATATAATCTCTTCCCACAACCAAACCATCGCCAGAGGAATCCTAGTAAACAACACAGAAATCATCGATAGATACAGCGATAGCAGGCGGCTTGACGTCTGCGAGGCTCTACACATCAAGAAGTCAACACCAGCAATCAACAGCCAATTATTGCACAACTATATTCTACCCACCTCAAGACTCCGCTCCAATATAGAAGCATCAAGAAATATGGACCAATAGGCTTTCTACAAACACTTCTATTCAATATCCATTGTTTCGTGTTCTGTCTTGTGTTGATGAAATTAATACCCTATTAATACTCTTGTTCTGTCTTGTGTTGATGAAATTAATACCCTATTAATGCCACATCTTGTTCTGTCTTGTGTTAATGCCACATCACCCCTTCCACCTCACTCAAATGTAGATATAAAATCGGAGATGCGTAAGTTCTATTCAGTTGTGTATTTGTGAACTAAAGTCTTTGAAAATGTAATAAGTTTTACGAAACGCGCTCGTGTCGCGTCAGACTAGAAATAAAAATGAATTTTGGAGAATTGATTTTTGATTTACCTCCAACAGTGAAAAGAAATGTACGAAAGATTGAGAAAATTCGTGTTAGAATTATTAATCTTACTTTTTCGGTCATATTTAATAATATATGTCTACAGGAAAGACTGCTACCAAAATATACTAATATATATATATATATATATATATATATATATATATATATATATATATATATATATATATATATATATATATATATAAATATATATATATATATATATATATATATATATATATATATATATATATATATATAATATATATATAAATATATATATATATGTCGTACCTAGTAGCCAGAATGCACTTCTCAGCCTACTATGCAAGGCCCGATTTGCCTAATAAGCCAAGTTTTCATGAATTAATGTTTTTCCGACTACCTAACCTACCTAACCTAACATTTTCGGCTACCTAACCTAACCTATAAAGATAGGTTAGGTTAAGTAGATACATAATGAAATGGGTAGCTTTGTCATTTTATAAGAAAAAAATTAGAGAAAATATATTAATTCAGTAAAACTTGGCTTATTAGGCAAATCGGGCCTTGCATAGTAGGCTGAGAAGTGCGTTGTGGCTACTAGGTACACCACATATATATATATATATATATATATATATATATATATATATATATATATATATATATATATATATATATATATATGTCGTACCTAGTAGCCAGAACGCACTTCTCAGCCTACTTTGCAAGGCCCGATTTGCCTAATAAGCCAAGTTTTCCTGAATTAATATATTTTCTCTAATTTTTTTCTTATGAAATGATAAAGCTACCCATTTCATTATGTATTTGGTCAATTTCTTTTTATTGGAGTTAAAATTAACGTAGATATATGACCGAACCTAACCAACCCTACCTAACCTAACCTAACCTATCTTTATAGATTAGGTTAGGTTAGGTAGCCGAAAAATCTAGGTTAGGTTAGGTTAGGTAGGTTAGGTAGTCGAAAAACAATTAATTCATGAAAACTTGGCTTATTAGGCAAATCGGGCCTTGCATAGTAGGCTGAGAAGTGAGTTCTGGCTACTAGGTACGACATATATATATATATATATATATATATATATATATATATATATATATATATAGATATATATATATATATATATATATATATATATATATATATATATATATATATATATATATATATATATATATATATATATATATATATATATAGGGGGGTACCACCTCTGGTACAATTATAGAGACCCACAGCCTCAGAGAAGGGAACACAGAGCATTCAGGGAGAAGCTTGCCATTTAACTCTGAATACGAAAGTCTTCGCTTCTCCTACCACCCCCTTTTTTTTTTATTATGGTGTACACTTTCTTATGCAAGGTTATACAGTTACATATCTGATTTTATGCAAAAAATGAACATTAAGAGGACACAAGAAAAAGTTCGTCGTCTGTAGATTTCCTCGAACTCCTCCGACGCCGGGCAGGAACCGAGGATGCAGCGGGCATTCCCCCTCTGGATCGCGACACTGAGGCGCTGAAAGAGAAAACTTGCCGCTCTTGGGTATCTTGTGGTGTCAATGAGCTTGAAACCAAGATCCTTAAGAAACCTTCTTGCACTCTCACCCCATGGGCCTAGGGTCTCAGACCCTATTGGAACGAAGTTGTACCGATGATCTAATTGCCTGTACTTGACTGACTTTTGTCTTTCTGTGTGTGTCGCTGCAGCTCCTGCTGTGCCGGCAGAAAAAATGATGTATGTCGTTGCCAGGGTGGATACGCAAGTATAGTCCCATGCCAACTGTCTGCCACCCTTCCACGGACGCAGTGTGATTCCGTCTGGTCGGCCGGAAAAGCTAACAGAGTCACGGTTCAGTACCGTGATCAGTACCGTTCAGTATCACCTCATCCAAATGTGAGCATTTAAGACAAGCTGTTTAATGTTAGCATAAGTACAACTCTGTTTAGTGTTTTCAGGTTACAGTTGTGTGTGTGTAAACTAAAGTCTTTGAAAATGTAATAAGTTATTATGAAACGTGTTCAAGCGTCGCATCAGACTAGAAATAAAAATGAATTTTGGAAAATTGATTTTTCAATTACAGTACCATCGACAGTAAAAAGAAATATTGAGAAAATTCGTGTTAGAATTATAAATCTTACTTTTTCGGTCATATTTAACAACATATGTTTACAAGAAAGACTGCTACCAAAATATACTAATATATATATATATATATATATATATATATATATATATATATATATATATATATATATATATATATATATATATATACATATATATATATATATATATATATATGTCGTACCTAGTAGCCAGAACGCACTTCTCAGCCTACTTTGCATGGCCCGATTTGCCTAATAAGCCAAGTTTTCATGAATTAATTGTTTTTCGACTACCTAACCTACCTAACCTAACCTAACTTTTTCCGCTACCTAACCTAACCTAACCTATAATGATAGGTTAGGTTAGGTTAGGGAGGGTTGGTTAGGTTTGGTCATATATCTACGTTAATTTTAACTCCAATAAAAAAAATTGATCTCATATATAATGAAATGGGTAGCTTTATCATTTCATAAGAAAAAAAATAGAGAAAATATAATAATTCAGGAAAACTTGGCTTATTAGGCAAATCGAGCCATGCATAGTAGGCTGAGAAGTGCGTTCTGGCTACTAGGTACGACATATATATATATATTTATATATATATATATATATATATATATATATATATATATATATATATATATATATATATATATATATATATATATATATATATATATGTCGTACCTAGTAGCCAGAACGCACTTCTCAGCCTAATATGCAAGGCCCGATTTGCCTAATAAGCCAAATTTTCATGAATTGTTTTTCGGCAACCTAACCTACCTAACCTAACCTAACCTAACTTTTTCGGCTACCTAACCTAACCTAACCTAGAGATAGGTAAGGTTAGGTTAGGAAGGGTTGGTTAGGTTTAGTCATATATCTACGTTAATTTTAACTGCAATAAAAAAAAAATTGACCTCATACATAATGAAATGAGTAGCTTTATCATTTCATAAGAAAAAAATTTGAGAAAAAATATTAATTCAGGAAAACATGGCGTATTAGGCAAATCGGGCCTTGCATAGTAGGCCAAAGAGTGCTTTCTGGCTACTAGGTACATATATATATATATATATATATATATATATATATATATATATATATATATATATATATATATATATATATATATATTATTAAATATGACCGAAAAAGTAAGATTAATAATTCTAACACGAATTTTCTCAATCTTAAGTACATTACGCTTCACTGTTGGAGGTAAATCAAAAATCAATTCTCCAAAATTCATTTTTATTTCTAGTCTGACGCGACACGGGCGCGTTTCGTAAAACTTATTACATTTTCAAAGACTTTAGTTCACAAATACACAACTGATTAGAACTTACGTGTCTCCAATTTTATATCTACATTTGAGTGAGGTGGGAGGGGTGATGTGGCATTAACACAAGACAGAACAAGAGGGGATATTAATAGGGTATTAAAAGTATCAACACAAGACAGAACACAAACAATGGGTATTGAATAGAAGTGTTTGTAGAAAGCCTATTGGTCCATATTTCTTGATGCTTCTATATTGGAGCGGAGTCTTGAGGTGGGTAGAATATAGTTGTGCAATAATTGGCTGTTGATTGCTGGTGTTGACTTCTTGATGTGTAGTGCCTCGCAAACGTCAAGCCGCCTGCTATCGCTGTATCTATCGATGATTTCTGTGTTGTTTACTAGGATTTCTCTGGCGATGGTTTGGTTGTGGGAAGAGATTATATGTTCCTTAATGGAGCCCTGTTGCTTATGCATCGTTAAACGCCTAGAAAGAGATGTTGTTGTCTTGCCTATATACTGGGTTTTTTGGAGCTTACAGTCCCCAAGTGGGCATTTGAAGGCATAGACGACGTTAGTCTCTTTTAAAGCGTTCTGTTTTGTGTCTGGAGAGTTTCTCATGAGAAGGCTGGCCGTTTTTCTGGTTTTATAGTAAATCGTCAGTTGTATCCTCTGATTTTTGTCTGTAGGGATAACGTTTCTATTAACAATATCTTTCAGGACCCTTTCCTCCGTTTTATGAGCTGTGGAAAAGAAGTTCCTGTAAAATAGTCTAATAGGGGGTATAGGTGTTGTGTTAGTTGTCTCTTCAGAGGTTGCATGGCTTTTCACTTTCCTTCTTATGATGTCTTCGATGAAACCATTGGAGAAGCCGTTATTGACTAGGACCTGCCTTACCCTACAGAGTTCTTCATATATATATATATATATATATATATATATATATATATATATATATATATATATATATATATATATATATATATATATATATGTCACACCTAGTAGCCAGAATGCACTTCTCGACCTACTATGCAAGGCCTGATTTGCCTAATAAGCCAAGTTTTCCTGAATTAATATATTTTATCTAATATTTTTCATATGAAATGATGAAGCTACCCATTTCATTATGTATAAGGTCAATTTTTTTTTATTGGAGTTAAAATTAACGTAGATATATGACCGAACCTAACCAACCCTACCTAACCTATCTTTATAGGTTAGGTTAGGTTAGGTAGCCGAAAAAGTTAGGTTAGGTTAGGTAGGTTAGGTAGTCGAAAAACATTAATTCATGAAAACTTGGCTTATTAGGCAAATCGGGCCTTGCATAGTAGGCTGAGAAGTGCATTCTGACTACTAGGTACGACGTATATATATATATGTATATATATATATATATATATATATATATATATAGATATATATGTCGTACATAATAGCCAGAATGCACTTCTCGGCCTACGGCCTACGGCCTACTATGCAAGGCCCGACTTGCCTAATAGGCCAAGTGATTTGTTTTATTTCCATTAAATTGTTTCCAATTAGTTTATTTTAATTATTATTATTATATTATATTAGGAACATAAATTATTCACGTAGTTAGGTTTTGATAGGTTAGGTAGGGTTGGTTAGGTTCGGTCATATATCTACGTTAGTTTTAACTGAAATTTTAACAAATTAACTTATACATAATGAAATAGCCAGATTTATCATTTCATAAGAAAAAAATTGGAAAAAATATATAAACTCAGAAAAACTTGGCTTATTAGGCAAATTGTTCCTTGCATAGTAGGCCAAATACAACATTCTGGCTATTAGGTACAACATTATATATATATATATATATATATATATATATATATATATATATATATTGTATAAAATGTGTTTATGTACCCTAAAGAAGAAGGATGGAGGGATCGGACCCATTGCCTTTGGTGATACCCTTCTCTGCCTAGTTGCAAAGGCTGCTGTCAGGGGAATATAAAATAAATGCTAGGATATTGTTCAGAATGCCAGCAAACAATAAAGAACAAAAAGAGATACCTTTGAAGAGCATTGTCAAAGATATCAGACTCACTGAGGGTTTTGTCAGTGGTATGTTACTCAAAGTAACAAAGTATTGAGAAAGCAAGATTTCACATCCTGAAAATCAGAACATTCTACAAGGATGTTCATGACTTAGCAGTTCTTTCAGTAAATAGCAGGTATTTGTTCCATCAAGTACTTGTTTTCTCATTTAATGGCTTCTTGTTATGCAACCAAACCAGACATTTTTCACTTTCTATTTTTGTGACAGGAGTAAAGCCATGGGAATAGGTCATATTTGACAGCACAGTACATACTTTATCTCTAATGGTTCCAGAATTTTATGAATAGGGTAGAAATTTGAAATCTGAACAAGGAATTCGCTTTTGGGAGATGGGACAAGCACGAATGGCCTGTAGTGGCAGTATCTGAAAATCTTTGGAGGGAACAATGGGGGGGAGAAAAAATCCCATCCCTTGTAAGTGTAGAATGGGGTGGGGAACCAATTTTTTGGGCTAGACTTTCAACGGGCTGATGAAGGCTCTTAGCTTGCAAATAATTTTAAGAATCTTATTGACATTTCTAATAAACCTTTGTCTAAGTAAAACAAAATTATTTGGGGGAAGGGAATGTGTATAATTATTACACACACCAACATTCACAGCTTTAAGTGCAGTTACAGTACTACAGAGCATTAGAAAAGTTGATTCCCAGAACTGGCATGGAACCCAATGTAATGAAGCACAAGATGGAGAAAATCCATAGATTTGCTACAAGACTTCAAGATGCAAAGCTATGAAGAAATGCTAAGTTAATCTATGCCCTTATTTCCAAAGTATATTTACCCAGGTTTTTCCTGATTCTAAACTCATACAATTTAAAGCCTTTCATCTATTAATACACTTCAATCATGTCACATGGAATGCATTAGGCAGCGAAGTGGAGGCAGACTCCATACACAGTTTCAAATGCAGATATGATAAAGAGCACAGTAGGCTCAGGAATCTGTACACAGTTGATTGACAGTTGAGAGGCGGGACCAAAGAGCAAAAGCTCAACCCCTGCAAGCACAAGTATGCGAGTGCCTTACTCTCATTTAGAGAGCTGTGTGTTTTAAGAACATAAAATAAGCTTTTCTTGATATTATATCTCTTCATAAAGTAGCTTATAATTCCTGGAATTAACTTTTGTCATCCTTCTATGAACGCACTTGAGTGAATGCACGTTCATTTTACAGTAATGAGAGCAATACTGAACTGTTCTAAAGGAATAGTTGGGAGGCATTGTTTTTTATCATCTTGAAAAGAAGGACATTCAACTAAGAGATGCAAGATCATAATTGGGGCAAGAACAAAAAGACATTGGATTCACCAAAGAGTTTATTGAGGGTGACTCAAAAGGTTATTGTGAAGAAAAAATAAATTATCAAAAGACACCAAGCCAGGAAGACTACTACCTGTGTCACAGAATATTTAAAAGGCCCTAAATATCACTGAATGCCGATACAAGAGTAAAAAGTCATGATATGAGTGACGTCTAAGGTATCGGATTCACCAAGGATTTTTATCAAGGAACAAGCTACACAAAGGGACAGTGGGGAAGCAGAAGTGAAAATCAGAAGTTCTACACTTACAAGACTGCAAGTGGGACAATATAGTTCAGACAATGAGCAGAGATTTGTTCCATTAGGTGCCCATGAATTAAACTCTAGTAGTATAGCAAAAAGCCCTCTTTCATCTATTGCAGTGGTAAGAAAATACTTGGCCCAGTAAGCAAAGTTTACTTCTTCAATTGGCAAGCATTTCATGAGAGAGAGATTCTAATATGTTCAACTTCTCTTCTATTGTGAGCGAATTTGAGACTCCGATGGTGCAATTGAACGAAATAAATGTATGTGTAATTACCTAAGTGTAGTTACAGGATGAGAGCTATGCTCATCGTGTTTCCTGTCTTTCCAGTATTCTGTCATATAATGCTTTGTAACAACCGACTGTTTTGGCTTAACTTGTTCCAACCATCTACCACTCTGTTTGCAAAAGAACCCTTTCTAATATTTTTTTGGCACCTTTGTTTCCTTGGCTTGAATTTGTCCTCTCTTGTTCTTGAAGCTGCTGGTTTCAGGAATTCCTCTGTCAATTTAGTCGATTCCTGTTGTTATTTTGTTAGTGATCATATCACCTCTCTTCTATCTTCTAGTTTTAACATATTTAACACCTGTAGCCTCTTTTCATAATACTGTTATTCAAGTTGTTAATATATAATAATATTAATTGGAATAAATCAGTTTGGAAAGAAGTATTTTATTATTACACACAGAAATCACAATAACGTGATGCATCAAATTAACAAATCCACAAGGGCCGTGACGAGGATTCGAACCTGCATCCAAGAGCATCCCAGACGCTGCCTTAATCGATTGAGCTACGACATGGTTAAAAAGAAAAAAGGAGTTGAAACCAAAGTTATACTGAATTTACTGGATCCCGTAGTCTCTCCGAGACACAAACCAGGGTTTTACACAACTCCCCCCTGCACCTGAGCTATGTCAATAGGCCGTTCTCCCTCTTCGCCCTTACATCATTACACAGGCAAATGTGATTTGTGTGTGTAATGATGTAAGGGCGAAGAGGGAGAATGGCCTATTGACATAGCTCGAGTGCATGAGGGAGTTATGTAAAACTTTGGTTTGTGTCCCGGAGAGACTGCGGGATCCAGTAAGTTCAGTAGAACTTCGGTTTCAACTCTTTTAACCATGTCGTAGCTCAGTCGATTAAGGCAGCGTCTGGGATGCTCTTGGACGCAGGTTCGAATCCTCGTCACGGCCCTTGTAGATTTGTTCAGTATTTTATTATGATGAAATCACTAAACGTTAAGCAAATCTCGATCCTTATTAAAGGTAGTATCACTCTGTCTTGTAGATACGTTACTGAATATGACAAAGGGTTAGTTCAATGACTCTTACATGAATCATCTCTTTATGTATGTGGTATGAATATGTATGTGGATCCTGGATGCAAAAAATCACCACACTAAGGATGCATGAAAGGTTTGACAAACCAAATGTTCATGCTTTCTACATCTCACAAGTAATTATAAAAAGAAGGCGCCAAGCCAGGAAGACTGCAGCACCATCAAAGTCACAGAAGATTCAAAAGGTGCTAAATATCACTAAGGATGCCAAGATGAGAACAAAAGCACATATGGTGTGCAATATCAAAGGTATCGGATTCACTAAGTCTCTCTAGGAACAAACGACCTCGAGGGACAGTCGAAAAACAAGACACACGAACGTCCTGAAAATCAAGACATTCAGCAAGGAGATGCACAACTATAAAACGAATGATGCAGTTCGGACAATAAGCAGTCAGACGGCGTTCCATTGAGTGCCTGCGAGTTGAGCATTTATGGCAATATGGAACCTAGCTAAAGCTGCTTCCCACAATCTATTTCTGTGGTATAAGGAAGGCCAGTAGAATAGGCTACTTTTAAGAGTATGCTGTTTGGTTTGTTACCTATAACACCATACCAACAACCCAAATTAAGGAATGAATGACTGGGGTAGAAACCGGAATAAGAAATGCCATTTTGAGAAACAGGACAAGTGCACATGGCCTCCTTAGCAGCAGCAGTCCCCAAATTCATTTAAGATAATACCAATATGGCTTGGAACCCAGCAAGCTCAACTATCTTAAACCTGTTACAGAGACAGCCAATATAGAATTTTGACCACCACAGGATGCAAAGGGTGAAATGTTAAATAACTCAAGAGCCATGAGGGTTCCCTGATAGCCAACTACAATGACAAATGAACATTGGTGTTGGAAAAGCAGTTCATGAAAAGCATACAAAATTGCATAAAGTACGATGCCAGTCTTTGGGGGTTGGCAGCTCAAGTAGGTTTGGTCAGGAAAGACAACGGCATACCCAACACTGTTGGCAGACCCATCTGTGAACAGGCCAATGGAGTGGGAATGTAAAGAAAGCAATCAAGAAAAAGGCATTTCATAACAGTAGGAGGTATAATGCTGTTACCATGTGGGTGAGTCTTGCATAACTTTGCAAGTGGGACTCTCCATGGGGAAAAGAATAGAATAATACGCGGTAATAATAATAATATATTACAAATACGAACCAAGGGAATCTTACAAGTAAGACATCCTTACAGAAAAAGAAAACTAGTGAAAGGAAACAGGGCCTATCCAAGGGGTGACAGTCAAAGCACAGCACAAGCAAGAGAGAGAGGATGTTGCAGAGACCATGCAAGGTAGCTAAGGCTGTAACAATCATGACAATCCTCTAGAGACAGGACACTGTTTCAAAAATACAAGTTCTGGGTAGGGAACGAATGAAAGACACAAGGGGTGAGGTGTAACCCAGTATGGTGCATATCATAATGACAATGAAGGGTCAAAGGAGAGGCAAAGGAATAGGCAAGGCAGCCATAATTGAGTTTAGACAGCACAAGAGAGGAGTGCAAATAGAGTAGTGTGCATCTATAAGCTTTCCAGAAAGTACAGGACAAGACTTTAAACAGGAGCATTCAACTCAGAGATGAGAGATATGGGGGTGACCAAGACAAAAGTGTGTTTTAAAGATTAACCCCAAGAGTTCAACAGAATTTTTATACAGAAGGGGTTTTCCATAAAACACTAATTGAGGACAACTGCTTCTGAGCAAATGGCATAATACAAGTCAGAGAAATTGGAGCCAAGATTGGTGACCCAGAATGACATATCAATCGAAAATTGGATGAAAAGAAAGTCATCACTGTAACAGCTGAGAATGAGTTCGTCAGCATAAAGGGCAAAGAAAATGCCAGAGGGGAGGAAGACCGTTTACAGTAACTAGAAAAATAATAGTGCTCAGAACATTACCTAGGTAACACCTTACTATTGCTGAAAATAGCCAGAGAAAGTGGTACCAACTCATCTTAAATAATAATTAATAATTCCCTGTGATGGGAGACAACCAGCCAGAGTAAATTCATACACATTAGGCTTATACTGAGCCCTCCTTCCCACCCCAGGTCAATTACTGTCCATGCCCAGGAAGCAACCCCACAAGCTGATTAACTCCTGGGTACCTACTTACTGCTAGGTGAACAGACATATTGAGTGATAGGAAATGCACCAACCATTTCTATCCCGCCCAGGATTTGAACCCGGAATTCTTGATTGGGAGTCGAGAACGAACCCGACTGTATTACCGGGATCCCTGTGATGATTCCAAATGAATGATGAGAGAGGAAGCTTTAAAGGAAGAGTGAGAGATTGCCATGGTCAAAAGAATGTAGTTGGGATAACATATTACATCTCCAGGTGGTCATTAGCCTTTTCCAGGTCAAAAAGTAAGTAAGTAAATTATCAAAAGAAGGCATCAAGCTGGGAAGGCTATATAGCACCATCAAATGTGTGGAGTATTCATAGGGCGCTAAATATCACTAAGGATGCCAATATGAGAATAGAAATGCACAAGGCGAACGATGTCAAAGGTATCCGATTCACCAAGAATTCTATCGAGGGACAAGCGACGGCAAGGGACGGTCGGGAAGAAAAAGACACACGTTCATCCTGGAGGTCAGGACATTCAACAAGGATATGCACGACCGTAAGAGGAACAATGTAGTTTGAACAATAAGGAGCAGGGTGGCGCTCCATTAAGTATCCATGAGTTAAACGTGTATGGCCAATATGTAACCTCGCCAGAGCCGTTTCCCACCGCCAGTTACAGTGGTAGGAGAAAAGTCATGGGGACACACTATTCTTTAAGAGCATACAGTTTGTTACCAGTAACAGAAGATCAACAACCCTGCCAATGGGCAAGGACGGAGGAATGAATAACTGTGTAAAAGTCAGAATAAGGAATATCTTTATGGGAGATGGGATAAGTGTGGATAGCTTCCTTCGCGGCAGCGTCCACACGCTCATTTAACAAAGATGCTGAAGAAATATAAGAAAATTCACTTTCGCAAACAGAGTGGTAGATGGTTGGAACAAGTTAAGTGAGAACGTGGTGGAGGCCAAAACCATCAGTTGTTTCAAAGCGTTATATGACAGAGTGCTGGGGAGACGGGACACCACGAGCGTAGCTCTTGTCCGGTAACTACACTTAGGTAATTACACACCAATATGGCTGGGAACCCAGCAAAACCACTGTCTTAAATCTACTGGAGATAAGAAACAGCCAATGATGAATCTTGACTTCCACCAGATAGACTGGATTAAATTTTGCCATGAGGGTACTGCGAGAGTCAACTACAGCAACAAGGGAGGATTAACAGCGAGAAAGCAGTTGACGAAGTGCATACAGAATAGCATAAAATTCTGCCGTGAAGATGTTAGTTTCCAGAGGCAGGAGAGACACAGGTGTGGTAAGGAAAAGCAACAGAGTAGCCTACACCATCTGCAGACTTAGACCCATCTGTGAAGACGGAAATGGATTGGGAAGGTGAAAGAAAAGTGTTCAATGAAAAGGCGTTTCAGAACTGTAGGAAAGGTAAAAGCTAGTTCACGACAGTTCCTGTGGAGAAAGGATACCGGTTTCAACATACAGTCTTAGGGTAGGAATGAACAAAAGGTACCAGAGCTCAGGCATAACCCAGTGTGGTGAAGAACATCAAGACAATAAAAAGTGGAAGGAGAGGTAGATGACTAGGCAGAGCAGCCATAATCAAGTTTAGACAACACGAGAGAGGAATGTAAAGAGAGGAGCGTGCGTTTATCAGCTTCCCAGGAAGTATGCAACAAGACCTTAAGTTAAGGGCTTCAAAGGATTCAGCTTGGAGGTAAGAGATATGGAGTGACCAAGACAAATGAGTGTCAAAGATTAACCCAAAAAGTTTAGTAGAATCTTAATACAAAAGAGGATTACCATAGAGGGACAAAGGGGAACGAAGAACAACCTGCTTCCAAGTAAACGTTATAGCACAATTCTAGTTGTAGAGAACTTGAAAGCATTAATGGTGGCCCAGGACGATATGGCGTCAATCGCAAGTTGAAGCCGCCATTGGAGGAAAGGCGAGTCATCACCTCGACAGCAGAGGGTAAGATCGTCTACACAGAGAGTTGAGAAAATTCCAGAGGGAAGGGAGGAAAGTGAGCATTGACCATTGAGGGCAACAAGGAAAAATTAATAGTGGTCAGAACACTACCTTGGGGTACACCTTCGTATTGCCGAAAAGAGGCAGAGTGAGTGGTACGAAGCCTCACTCTAAAGGAACGACTAAAGAGGAAGCTTCATTGGAAGAGAGGGGATTACCATGAAGGCCAAAAGAATGGAGATGGGACAAAATATGGTATCTCCAGATGGTGCCATACACCTTTTCCAGGTCAAAAATGACGGCAACGGTGGAGGTCTACGCAACAAAGGCAGTACGGATAAAGACTTCTAAATTCACTAAGACATCAGTCGTGCTGGAATTTTTGCAAAAGCTAAATTGAGAAGGGGAAAGATAGCAATAGTGTTCCAATTAACACATTAGACATACATTGATCACATGTTCAAAATCTTTGCAGATGCAACTCGTCAGGGCAATGGGACAAAATGTCTTAGGGAAAGTCCCTCGAGTACCAGATTTTTGAATAGGAAGAACAACCACCTCTATCCAGTCCTCGGGCTGATGGCACTTCACAAATATGGTTAAAGATATTCAGCAAATATTGAAAAGCCCTCTAAGGGAGATGACAAAGCATCTCATAATTAATGCCATCTGAGGCAGTCACTGTAGAACTGCAGATGGACAGAGCAGAATGAAGTTCTGATGGAGAGAAGAGATCATTAAAAGTGAGAGCAATAGTCCAGATTTAATAAGGTGCTTAAGAGTAAGGAAAGGAGAAGATGAATACAGGAGCTAACGGATGAAATGCGAGACTCGGTTTGTTTCCAATCAACACCAGATACGCCATGACAGAATCATGGAGACGAAGGACAATAGATTATGTCATATTCTATTGTCACATGAATCATAAATTTCTTCATAAGTGTATAGTAATGAGTTCTGGCAACCTTAAGAGAGCTCCATGCTCTGATTCAACACAAGTGGTTGGAGAGAAGAGCCGTTTGTCTTAGATTGACCAGGGTCATCACATGAGGGGCAAAGAGACGTCTCGCTAGTGCACTTAAAGAAACCACATACAAATTTCCAACACCTTTTACAGAGGCATTGGGAGGGAATGTAGTCCTGAATGGAGTGTCTGACATTGGCAAGAATTCCACATGATACGAGTCCTACCATCAAAGCGATCTTAACTACCTACCTCGAAATAGTTGACAACGACTATGAGGGGATCACGTGAATGTATCAATCTAGAGGATAGAATAACCTTGGGCTGTGAGGACACATTTAATATCCTTAGTGTAAGCATTGTTTCCCGTTTTGAGTCACAACATGGTGCGGAAAAATAACTGTGCCCTGGCATTTAATTTGACAATTCTAGAGACCCGAACTAGGGGGTTTTACCAATGTTGAACAAAGTAGTTCAGCGGGTGGCTGCCCTCTGAGAAGGGACTGCAACTACATGTGTGCCAGTCTGGGTGGGGTTAAAAGAAACATGGGTATCTAGAGTCAACAAAGTGTTTATGTATGGATAAATCATTTGGGCATGTTTATTTATCATGACAAATATAAAAATACTTGGGTTATGTAGCAGAGTCGAATAGATCATGGAACATAGAAGCGTTTGAACGAATCATGTATGATTAAGGTGACAGCATTGTGATCCCTCATTAAGGAGGGGTAAAAGACCCAGTTGTTACAAGGAAAGATGGAGCCACTCAGAGTGATGAGGTAGTCACCAATGGAGGCTTGGAGACTCAACCCTGGCAAAGAGGTGGGAGGGCAGCAGAGAGAATCAATTGGTCTCTCCAAACATAAAGCTTTGTCCGAGCCCAACATAGCTCGATTTTCCATCACTGTCCGACACAGGGACCTGGTCGCCCTTCACGAGCCTGTATTTGAGAAGTTGTTTTGTTTTCCTTATATCACTGTTTTCAAATGTTAGACCACAGAGCCAAGGAATATCACCTACCAAGGCAACAAGGAAGTCCAAGCACTGGCCAGTGCAGAAAAGGGTGTGTCATACCAAGCAATGCCCCCCCCCCCCTTTTTAACAAGGTAGTCTTTTTGTATAGTCTATTCACCTACACTTGTGCAAAGACCTATTTCTCCCTCTCGCTCAAGCCTGGACACCCAAGCAGCCTCCAAGGGAGGGACCTCGTGGGCAACTCCTCCAGTAGATGATCTGATGACCTGAACAGAATCCCTATATTTGTTTCATTTCACACAAATACGGAGGGCCTGATAACCGAGTGGACAGCGCTCTGGAGTCGTAATCCTAGGGTCCGGGTTCGAGCCCCGGAGAGGGCAGAAACAAAATGGGTAGTTTCTTTCATCCAGATGCCCCTGTTACTTAGCAGTAAATAGGTATCTGGGAGTTTAGACAGCTGTTATGGGCTGCTTCCTGGGTCTGCAGGGGGGGGGGTGTAATTACCTAAGTGTAGTATTCTTTATGTGGTCCTCAGGTGATAGTTTTCTATCTAGAACCACCCCTAGATCTCTTTCTTTATCAGAATTCTTTAAAGATTTCTCACATAATATATAGGTTGTGTGGGGTCTATGTTCTCCTATTCCACATTCCATAACATGGCATTTATTAACATTAAATTCCATTTGCCAAGTGGTGCTCCATATACTTATTTTGTCCAGGTCTTCTTGAAGGGCATGACAATCATCTAAATTTCTTATCCTTCCTATTATCTTAGCATCATCTGCAAACATGTTCATATAATTCTGTATACCAACTGGTAGATCATTTATGTAGACAATAAACATCACTGGTGCAAGAACTGAACCCTGTGGTACTCCACTTGTGACATTTCTCCATTCCGATAATTACTGATTTACTGCCTCTGATTACTGATTTAATTACTGCCTCTGATTACTGCCCTCATTTTTCTATCAGTCAGAAAATTTTTCATCCATGTTAGAAGCTTACCTGTCACCCCTCCAATATTTTCCAGTTTCCAGAACAACCTCTTATGTGGAACTCTGTCGAAAGCCTTTTTTAGGTCCAGATAGATGCAGTCAACCCAACCATCTCTTTCCTGTAATATCTCTGTGGCTCGATCATAGAAACTGAGTAAATTCGATACACAGGATCTTCCAGATCGAAAACCATACTGTCTGTCTGATATTATATCATTTCTCTCCAGGTGTTCTACCCATTTAGTTTTGATTAGTTTTTCAAATACTTTCACTATTACACTTGTCAATGATACAGGTCTATAATTGAGGGGGTCTTCCCTGCTGCCACTTTTGTAGATTGGAACTATGTTAGCCTGTTTCCACACGTCTGCTACGATTCCTGTACACAGGGATGCCTGAAAGATCAGGTGAAGTGGAAAGCTGAGCTCAGATGCACATTCTCTCAGAACCCATGGTGAAACGCCATCTGGGCCAGCTGCTTTGTTCTTACTGAGCTCCTTTAGCATATTTTCCACTTCATCTCTAGACACCTCTATCCGCTCTATGTTGTTCTCTGGAATTCTTATTGTGTCTGGTTCTCTGAAGATTTCATTTTGTACAAACACACTTTGGAACTTTTCATTTAATGTTTCACACATTTCCTTTTCATTTTCCGTGAATCTGTTTCCCATTTTCAACCTCTGGATATTATCCTTTACCTGCAATTTGTTGTTTATGAATTGTGTGTGTGTGTGTGTGTGTGTGAGAGAGTGAGTGAGTGAGTGAGTGAGTGAGTGAGTGAGTGAGTGAGTGAGTGAGTGAGTGAGTGAGTGAGTGAGTGAGTGAGTGAGTGAGTGAGTGAGTGAGTGAGTGAGTGAGTGAGTGAGTGAGAGAGAAGTGAGAGAGAGAAGTGAGTGAGTGAGTGAGTGAGTGAGTGAGTGAGTGAGTGAGTGAGTGAGTGAGTGAGTGAGTGAGTGAGTGAGTGAGTGAGTGAGTGAGCGAGCGAGCGAGCCAGCCAGTCACACACACACACACACACACACACACACACACACACACACACACACACACACACACACACACACACACACACACACACACACACAAAAAAAAAAAAAAGATTGTACTTGTAGTTAGTAACAGTTGATTGATTGACAGCAGAGAGGTGTGCCAAATGACCAGAGCTCGCCCCCCCCCCACCCCATGCACAACTTGGAGAATACACACAAAATGCCTGGGTAGGCGCAGAAAAGGGGGCCGAGGCAACGCCCTACCAACCCTAGGAAGTTGTACATATGCCGCCCTACCAACCCTAGGAAGTCGTACATATGCCGCCCTACCAACCCTAGGAAGTCGTACATATGCCGCCCTACCAACCCTAAGAAGTCGTACATATGCCGCCCTACCAACCCTAGGAAGTCGTACATATGCCGCCCTACCAACCCTAAGAAGTCGTACATATGCCGCCCTACCAACCCTAGGAAGTCGTACATATGCCGCCCTACCAACCCTAGGAAGTCGTACATATGCCGCCCTACCAACCCTAGGAAGTCGTACATATGCCGCCCTACCAACCCTAGGAAGTCGTACATATGCCGCCCTACCAACCCTAGGAAGTCGTACATATGCCGCCTTACCAACCCTAGGAAGTCGTACATATGCCGCCCTACCAACCCTAGGAAGTCGTACATATGCCGCCCTCTCACCACAATGATGGAAAACTCTTGGAAGAGTCCACCTTTAAGAAATATCATATTGTATAGTGACCCCTGTGATTTTCAGCAAATCTGAAATTGGAGATGTTTTCAATAGTTTTAGCAGCTTTTTAGTGCTTCATAATATTAAATTTTCTGAGAGAAGAGTGTAATTACCTAAGTGTAGTTACAGGATGAGAGCTACGCTTGTGGTGTCCCGTCTCCCCAGCACTCTGTCATATAACGCTTTGAAATTACTGATGGGGGGTTGTTTGTGTGTGCAGCATTATATTTATATATATATATATATATATATATATATATATATATATATATATATATATATATATATATATATATATATATATATATATTTTATATATATTATATATATATTTATTATATCTTTCCGCATATATATATATATATATATATATATATATATATATATATATATATATATATATATATATATATATATATATATATATGAATATATATATGAATATATATATATATTATATATATATTTATTTCACGTGAACCAATGAACTACAAAGAGAATAGTATTATCTGAACCTATGTTTGAGAGACCGAGCGTGCACTTAAGAGTTGGACCTTAATTCAACACACAGATAGGTAAGCATGTATGTATGCACACACACCGACATACTCTCAAACATTCTGGTACAAATTTGTATTTTCTTCTTGACATTTAAAATAAAGTCAATACAAAAATATTTTCTGAAAGAGAAAATTACTAAATATCACACTATTGTCTGATCTGTTTTATGCCACTAGTTAACATAACTTCCGTACAATCAGAATTGTTCCTAATCCACTTTTTTTTGTTTTGAGTAATAACAATTAGAACCAAGTTGGCTTAAATTATTTTGAGTATTTTTTGCATAGCCAGAACACTTGTGAAGGATACAGGGGGCAGTAATATATTTGAGTGATTGTTACCTCACAGTCAAGATCCAATTAATTGTAAGTTATGCACGAGGGTGAAAGCCATTACCAAACATATACTTCAAACAGAACTGGTATCTACTCCAGGAAACCCTAAGTTGCACTTAGAATAGCTAAAGCTTGAGCACTAACATTCTGGTGAAGGACAATTACAAAAGTAATTCACAGGCATACATTATTATTCTATAAAATAAAAACTTAAATCTCTTCCATAAAATACATAACCTGAACAATAGCTAAATAATACACTAGAAAATATCTAATAAATCCTCATTGTACCTTTACGAACTCTTAGAAACTCTATTGCATCAAGAAAAACAATGTACTGTACTAAATGCTTTGTAATAACCACACTTGTTAAGTAGCATTTAAGGTGAGGAACCAGAGTCCTGTCCCAGGAGCTACATCTAAGGAATAATATCGACTTAATCAATAACCTTCATATTCCATGAAGGCTTACCATATGCCGCAGATAAAATCTTTGTTAGTACTCGTCGGTTGCATGGAATGGCACGCGGGTAAATAAAGGCTTGCAATACACAACAATATATAATTCTATGGGAATTCCACATAAAATCTGAGAAACATTAAAATGCAAATGATACTGAATACTTTTTTGGGGGTTAATCAATATCATCTATAGGGCAAAAATAAAAAATACAGTACTTATTTTTTACCTTTTGATAAAGATTTTGCTTATACAGCCTTATTGCTTTCTAAATATAAATCTTGTAAACCCAATAGATCACACTGGCAAACTAAGTCCCCTACCTCACTAGCAAATTCATTCATGCTTACCATAACATAAATGATACAACTTTGGTCATTATTACTAAGAGATCAGCTCCCATAACTATAAATATTTACGAACAATTACATCATGTACACAGTACTTTACCTGGTATATGCTTTAAATTCACAAATAAATCATACAAATATACTTGTCAATTACCCATAAAAAATTCTGTATTGAAAGATGTACGACAATATTGAACGAACACAAACTTTTCTGAATCCGAGACACATACAGCCATTCACTACTGTAACAGTTTAAGAAAAACCTGCTAAAGACTTTAAGATGCTAACATACATATCCGTTACACTCAACAGCACATGATAAAAAATGTTAAAATAAATGTGCATATAAATAACAAGAGGATACAATTCTACTTGGATTTCAATTACATTCCTTTGTAGTTCTCCAGAAATTTTTAAAAGCTGTCTCTTTTTTCCAAAATACTTAATCCAATTGCTGCAGACATTTTATGTATCCAAACCATGACTTCAAGTGTTATGTTAATGGTATATCGTAGCCTGCAGAGAGGAAGAGATTCAATGACTTCAAGTACCTTATCTAAACTCATATCCAACTCTGGAAGACAAAACCTGACAAGAAGAAATGACTTGATTTGTCACACTGACAAGTCTGCAAAACACCACTAATAAATTTGGGTGAAGTCATAACATTCTCAGCCCCAAGAATATAACTCGTCCAAGGCTGACAAAGAAATTTCTTTGAAGCAGTGAAACTTTGTTGCATTTATTATCATATTACATCTCTTACTGGTCAACATAAGACTACCTTAATAATGTTCATATTACGAGTATAAATACAAAAGTTGATGTAAATCTTGACTTTCTTGACTTCTGTTACTATTGAAGAAAGGAATGAACAATGTATTTCTCTCATCCATATCTACACACACAAACTCGATTAGCTTCACATTATTAAACACTCTTGCACACATTTTTCTCTCAAATTAAAATTAATCTTGGACATTTTTACTGACCGATTTCACCCACAGGACAAAACACGTTAGCAGAAAGCCACAAGCACTCACAAGAACAGCCGACATCAGTGTTTATATGAAAATAAAGGGATATACTAATAAATACACAGATGCACCAGTTTTCAGATAATGAAGACATGCAGTCACATTATGAAAAGACACTTCCACAAAAAGTGTAAATATAAGCAATGACAAAGAGAAGGAAGACATTCACTAAAGAGGGAAGAGATCTACAGAGAAATGCAAGACAGACATTTAACAAATCAAGAAAGGAAAGATTGGTCATCATAAGGTATGAGATGGTAGACACAGCATATATATATATAAATAGAGGCACCATGAAGAAAATTTTGAAATTTTCATTTGCACTGAATTCTATATCTAACACATAAGATTTCTTATAATTTTCTTATAGCTGCTTATGTCAATAAAACTACTTTGCATAACTCAGTTCTGAACACACCTTTAAAAAACAATCAACACTGAACTTTGACCATCAACTAGACTCTTCTGGACACACTGATATGTAACAAACTTGTGGCCATCACAAAGCTCATATTTAATTCTTAAATCCCAACTGAAAACTAATTTAGTAACTTTAAAACTTGGGTAATCACACACACACATATATATATATATATTTCTTTTTGTTCAAAAGATACTGATTTTTTAAGCATACTGTACTGTAATAAAGTACCCAATTAGTTTAAAATTATCAATATGATTGATGTTTGCAAAGTATTTAAATGTTATGCATCTTCAGCTTCAATACATGAAAATGTAAATTTTGACATGTACAGCAGGGTAAACTGAACATATGAATATTTCTAGTTTAAAATAATTTATAGAAAAATATGACAGAAGAGATTTTGAGAAACTCAACCTCTTGCAGCAGTGGGGGAAAAAATTGTAGAATCTACCGATATTAATCAAGGAAAACTATTTTTTGAGCTACAAGGTTACGAATCCTGTATAGGCCTATGCATAAAGATTTATGAAAGATTCTAAATCCCAAACTAAACAGCTGCAGGGGCATATGCCAAGCCAGACCTAACCCATCCTCTTAAGAGACAGTGCACATATTCTACAATATTAGTGTACATGTACAGTGCAAAATACAGACTTCTGCATGTCAAACTCTTCAAAATTTGTCCATTATTTACCAATACGACAAATTGTAGATTTGTTGATTTGCTAATCCATATTTTATTTATATACACTATTGTCCTATGTACAGAACTTTATTAAGAGAATATTTGCACAAGATCAAATTAAAACAAAAATCAAATACTTTGGATTGTTAACACACTGACAAGTATGACATAACTGAAGAAGCTGCTACAGAACAAAGATAACCCTGAAGAAGCCACATAATATATAATTGGTATCAATAGCAATAAACATACAATGTTAGCATGACATCTACACAAACATGATGTGAATTCATTATACACATCGAGATACATAGAATTCCAAGGTTAATCACTGATCTGGTGTATCAATAAAAGTGGGCTCATAGCTCCCACCAGGTGAGAGTACTTCAGTGTTGGTCATGCTAAATAAGCACCAAACATTTCCAAATAAGTTAGTCCTGCTTCCTAATGTCACATCACTACTGCCCAGGGGTTGGGAGGGGAGGGAGGTGGGATCAACCTCCCATCATCAAAATGATAAAAAAGTATCAGTTTTTATGTAATATGTATTACATAACATTACTGAATAACATCAATTAAAATCTATGGTGGTAGCTTTGTACCAATGCTGCAGTAACAAGTGAATACCCTGCCATCATTGTATAGGATTATATATTCTGATATTTATGAAATACAATACAGTCCTTACTATTATATATTTAAGACAAATTTTCTTCCCTGATTACTTTTTAATATGCAACTTCTACTCATCAACCTACAGCAACTAGTATTTTTAATAATGTGCCAATTTCTAAATACAAAGCTAAATTTCATTTAAACTTTACATCAATCATTTTAAAATATAAAAATTTCAAGAGCAGGTAAAGCTGTCCTAAAATGTGTCTGCTTACAAAAAACAAAACTTACATGCATCATTATAAAATGCTGTGATACTGAAGTAAGGGACTATGTATCACATTAGAGCAGCCACAGTCTTGAAAAGCTATGTATCCTTTACCATAGTCTTGGTCTGATTGACTTAAACAGAAAAAGCACCACATGAAAGTAATATAAATAAGTAATAATGACTGGGTACTAAGTGACTTAGAAAATATTATGGCCTTGCATAACATCAGGTAATATGAGCTCAAGCATCTGGACCCTGTTCATAAGACATAAGCGGGTACTCTCTTACACCCTCACTTTCCTCTCAATATCTTATCTTCACTACAAGACTTGGGAAAAGCTCAAATGCAACACATTGCTTGTCCAATAAAGAAACATTTCTTATAACAGGAGTAACTCATTAGCTTCCCTATGGCCATCTTAGATGCAGAGTCAATCTTAATTTTGCAATATTTTTGGGGGTCAAAAGTTCATAAAATAATTAATAAAACATTATCATGTTATTCTGAAGAATCCTAAAGGAGCTGCTATATTTTTAAAAAGTTTTACTCACATGTATTTTTCTTCCCTCAAATGATTCCAGAAACAAAATATACAAAATTAAGATTCACCGGCAATTAATGCAAATTGAGGAGCCTTGGGTGTAACAAGCTGGTAGATTATTAATGATGAAAGTCAATGGGGTCGGTCTAGTTGATCCAGGCAACTTTTGATTTAACCATTCATAATTTATATCATTCCTGCAACATAAAAATATATACAAGTCCAGGACACTAGAACTTCAGAAGTAGGTTAATCACTTTATATCAATAAATGCAATTCCTCTTTTTCATTTGTAAATACAACAAAAATTAGGTGTTCATTCACCTATGAGACTGTTGTACCTATTTCTGGAATGCACAAGATTTGTCTAAAAGGAAGCATGGGAGATTGAAGCACTATGTATGCTCCACTAAAGAAATTGATACGTACTGATAGCTACACTTCCAGCAAAAAATAATCTACCAATAGCTTTTTTCAATTCCTGTTATGCTAGCAAAGTGGTAACATCTCTCTCTCCTCCCTTTAGCACCATCCTATGTAATGCTGAGCCTAAGCCCAACTGCTGTATGTCATCAATCACTGGCCTCACCACAAACACTCTTCTTTGGCCTCTTGAATACTCACACAGTTACATTTCTACTATCACAAAATAAATGTACCTAAGAAATGTTTGAAAAACTTCCTAATACTTCACTGACAAAGTATAATTTCTCCTTTAACTAAACATCACACTAAGTGTTGAAAAATAATTAGCTTTATAAATTTTCTATCAACTTGTCCCATTACAATGAAACAATTAGATATATTTATGGGATACTGTGCTCCACTTGTCAAAATGATTCATTCTGACATTTTCACCGTTAGCTACTCATTACTGTTAAAATGCATTTTTAAACTTAAAAAGCTGTCAGTATGACATCCTCACCATTACACATAAAGAATGATCATTACTAAATGTTCATCCCTTTCAAAACAGCAACCATGTCTATCTTTATGTGAGTACCTGTTCAAAATGCTGCCACAAGTTGTTATATATATTATTGCACCACAATTTTTTTGTACTCAAGACCTGGCAGTCTTTGGTACATTGCACATATCTTCAATATTTGCCTCCTTACACTCAGCACCGTGGTGACCTACCTGCCCACAGTTGTAGCAAGTCTTCTTGGCACCAGCGGACGGATTGGGTGTGTGGGGAAGGGCAGGAGGGTAATGAGAATATGGCAGTCCTGCCGGAAGTCCTTGTCCAGGTGTAGAGGGTGGTCCGATTCCAGGTGGGGTGCCACATGCAGTACCTGGACCTCCTCCACCTTGGGTGGTGCCTCCCAAAAGAGGATACTGTCCACTATACACAAATTCTGCATTTATCCCATTACCCATTGCAGGAAATGCAAAGTTTGGGGGTAAAGACGGTGAAACAAAACCATTAGAAAGGGCAGAGCTATGTGCTGGCATAAACCCTGGAAATTGTTGAAACATTGGTGCACCCATGACCACAGGGTAACCAGGAGCATTGTACTGTACACTACTATGTGGAGCTCCAGTGCAAGAATTGCTAGGAGCTGCCTGCGCAGTGGGAGCTGAAGCCACACTAGGGACGGGTGTGTGGGGTGCAGGAGGCTGTGGACCATCTGGATGGGGAGCTGCATTGTGAGGAGATCCACCATTTCGTCCTAAATTATTTCCAGTCAAGGTACTGGGTACTGTGCTGACATCAGATGGTGAGCGTAAACAACACTGAGGATCTTGTTGAACCAGTGGCACTGCTCCTGGAGCAGGTGGTGTAGTTTCTCGGCTTGACTTATCACTATTCAGTGGAACAGGATTCCTGGGTGCCACAACTTGTGTCTGTGGTGGCAAGGGTAAACTTGGATACCTAATCATCCCTCCTCCTGGGTGAAAACCTACATATCCAAGATGAGGGTAAGGCATAATACGAGGCCGTGTCAAGCTTGCCTGCGGAGGCAGCAGGATAGGGTTAGGATGGTGATGTAAGGGAGGTGGAGTTCCCTCCTCACTAGCACCTGACCCTAGCAACCCTAATGAGTCTCCAGCTTCACACGTATCAATTCCATCCCTCTGAGCCTTGCCTGAAAAAGGTGAAAGCATATTAGTAAGTTTTTACATTTTAGTAAAGTAGACATTTGTAAAACTGGAGGGGTGGTCAAATGTGAATTATCCCCAAACATGTCTAATGTCTTAAATTGTTATTCTTATCTTGAAGGAGCACCTGAAACATTCACAAAATAATTGCACTTGATGGCTTGGCTACTGATAAGGTAAGCTGGCATTGTAGCAAATAATTTCCACATTATACATGAAATTTTTCCACATGATCATACTAGCTATGCACAAAAAATCAGTGTTGAATGTAATGACATGCCATTTTCTGGGTGAGTCCCCGAGGCTCCCGGAGCTATCCAGGCTGATATGGATATCCCTAACTTTTGGCATCAATCAATGTGGGTGGAGTTCTAGGCCTACCGGGGACCACGAGCCAGAACCTGGCCCCCTCAGAGAGGCACAGGGAGCAATGGCCTATAGAAACCCCCTGTGTGGTTGGAAGCATTCTATGTCTGCCATCGACCGGGTCAAGCACCCAGAAAGGAAAACACCCCAAAATAAACCCTATCTGGTTAAAAAACCGGCGTTGAATGAAATGAAATGCCATTTTCTGCGCGAGACCCGACGGCTCCCCAGAGCTATCCAGGCTGATGTGCTAATGTCAGACTTTGGCATCAGTCATGTGTATGAAGTTCTATAGGCCTACAGGGGACCAGGAGCCAGAACCTGGCCCCCTCAGAAGAGGCACGAGGAGCAATGGCCTATAGAAACCCCCGTGGTTGGAAGCAATCTATGTCTGTCATCGACCGAGTCAGGCACCCAGAAAGGTAAAAGAAAAAAGTAAAAGAAAGCGTTCCAAAACAAACCCCTGTAGTGTCCCACCAAGCAGGTGGGACACTAACAAGGAAGTCACCTGAGCACCATAGAGATGATAAATTTGAGTCAAAAACACCATACGTGAAGACTCGAGGAGAAGATCGAACCAGCTACGTAACGCTCCGGTCCAATCCGCTGGAAGAAGCGGAGCCACGGGAAAACCTCCGGGTTCGGACACCCGAGCAACCAGCGCCTGAAACCACGGATGGGCCGGCCACCACGGGGCCAACAGGACTACTCTCCCCTGGTAAGTCTTCAAGTGAGTCAGAACCTGGAGCAACAGCTGAACCGGGGGAAAGAGGTACAGGAACCCCCTACCTCGACTAGTCCTGCTCAACCAGTCCTGCCGAAAGGCATCGACCCCGACGGTCTCGCAGTCGGGTAGGGCGCCACGTACAGAGGAAGGCACCGCAACCATGCTGACGCGATTAGGTCCACCTCAGGGCACCCGAATGTCTGGCAGAGCCAACGGAAGGAGTCGGCGTCAACTGTTCATTCCGTGGACAGGGGAACAAAACGAGACAGGCCGTCTGCC
Source organism: Procambarus clarkii (assembly GCF_040958095.1). Taxonomy (NCBI): domain Eukaryota; kingdom Metazoa; phylum Arthropoda; class Malacostraca; order Decapoda; family Cambaridae; genus Procambarus; species Procambarus clarkii. The sequence goes on from NC_091193.1 coordinate 24,657,427, forward strand.
AAGACGTTGGACACTCCCCGCACGTGAACTGTCAGGAGAGCCAAACCCCAAGAACTCAGCAGACGAGTCACCCGAAGCAACCAGCGCCAAAGAGCCAGGGGCCGCATCGAACCCCCTCGGTTCAGGCAATAAACCACCAAGGAGCAGTCTGAATGGAGCCGGACTGACGATACGCGGGCGACCTGAACCCTCCACAGAGTAAACCACACCGTCGCGATCTCCCGCACCATGCTGTGGGCCCCGACGGAAGGACGGATCCCACCGTCTGGCCGGCCTGGAGAGCACTGGTCACAAAGCCCCAGCCGAGAGACGACGCATCCGTGAACACATCGAGTAAGGGCTCGGGCAGGCGCCAAGGCACTGAACCCCGAAAAATCCAAAGAGGAAGCCAGCGACGCAGCAGTCGACATAAAGCCCCTGAGGGCCGATCATGAGAGAGGCGGAAGGGACGTCCCTGAAGGAACCAGAACAGCTAACAAAGCCAAACCCAACCCGGTGGGTAGACCATCATCGCGAAGCTCAGGCTCCTGCACAGACCCTTAAGCATCTGCTGGGTGACCTGGAAGCCCCCCAGAAACAGGCGCATGCAGGACCGCAGCCACAGGAGACTCCGGAGGAAGAGACAAGGAAGCAGTCCGAGAGTCCACACAAGACCAAGCCAGGTCCGAACCTGGGAAAGAACCAGATGGGACTTCCTCCAGTTCACCAAGAACCTGAACCAGGCGAGTTGGGAAAGAACCAAATCTCTGGCTAGCTGACAAGAGGACCAGCTGGGAGCCCAAATCAGCTTGTCGTCAAGGTAGGATACCAACACCCGAACACCTAAAAGATGCAGACGGGTCACGACGACCCGGGTAAGGCGGGTGAACATGCGAGGCGCCAGGTTCAACCCGAATGGGAGACACTGAAACCAGTAACCCTGACGCACCACAACAAAACTGAGCCAGTCCCTGAACCCGATGAATTGGGATGTGCCAATAAGCATCCCAGAGGTCCATGGACACCATCCAAGAGCCCGGCGCCAACAGGAGCCGAACCTGGGACAGTGTAGTCATTCGAAAGGAGGGTCAATGAATGCAGGAGTTCAGACGGGACAAGTCCAAAATGAACTGCAGGTCCGCACAGCCCCATTTCAGTACTGGGAACAGACGGGGAAACCCATCTGAGGGACGTCGTCGTTTCGACCACGCCCAAGCGAACCCACTCCAAGATGACCAGATACAGCGTACGGAAAGAGGCCTGCTCTGCCAGCCCCGAACACCCTGAAGTAGGGGCCCACCACAGGCCGAAAGAAACAACCCGAAAAGCCCATAAATCGTGGGCTAAGCATGAGCGAACAGCGCAAGCCATTGCCCCATTAATGGGGTGAACTGCAAAAGGGCCGGCGCCCCTTACCAGACCCCGAACCTCGCACAGAGCGAACACCGCGCAGACCAGACGAAGGTGGGGCTGGACCTGAAACTGGCACCACTGGACCTGAAACTGGCACCACTGACCAACCCCGACAAGAGGAACCCCGAGCCCTGGTACGACCCCTCGAGGAAGGCCCCCCCCACCGGAACCCCTGGAGAACCAATAAGTCAGACATAGGACAACAACTAACCGAAGCAGCCTACACATACTGCGCCATGGCAGAACCCGTAAGAAGCAGAGGACAAAAAGGCGAAGACATCCTAAGTGCCAGGGCCCAGGCCGATTCCAGAGGAGGCAAACACCGCCTGCCGACACGCAAGCCGGGAAGCATAAAACAGCAAAACTGCATCCAGCAGGATTGGTGCAAAGAGCTTTAACAAGGAAGCCAATGGGTGAGCCGCCGAGCCCAAGGCACCGGACCCAGGAATGGCCCCAAGTGTCCCCACGCCCTCCTCAAGCTAGTCCGAAGACAGCTCCAGGAGGGATGGAGCTGCATGACACCAACATCCCGGGGATGTGCAGACGCAAACAAGCACTCATTGAGGTGCTCAAGATCGCCCCCCCCCTCCCCCCAGGAAAACCTGAACCATTGTCGAAGCCTCGCGCCACTCAAGCGTGCGGGAACGACAGAAAGAATGCCAAGCCTCCAAAGCAAACACAGGACAGTCCGCCAGCCAGGACAACTCTGGAACCTCATAACGGACCCAGAAAGGGAACGAAGTCCCAAACCTGAAAGACGACGGATCCATCACCGAGGCATAATCCGGGCCACACAGGAGGTAAGCCGCCAGGGCTTCTATAAGCCATTGCTCCTCATGCCTCTCTGAGGGGGCCAGGTTCTGGCCGTGGTCTACGGTAGGCCCACAGAACTCCATACCCATAACTGATGCCAAAGAGTGACATTAGCATATCAGCCTGGTAAACTCCAGGGAGCCGAAAGGGCTCCCCCCAGAAACCTGCCAACCGGATGGAGGGAGGGTTACCAAGGAGCCTCTGGGTCTCACCCAGGAAATGCCGTTTAATTACATTCAACGCTGGTTTTCTTAGGGGAGCCCCTTCGGCTCCCTGAGCCACTTAACCAAAGATAAAACAAGAGGGACTTACCCAGGAGGAGGTCGCCACTCACTCCCCAATTCGAAGTCAAGAAAACTGGCTGCAACCACCGACCCTATGTGACACATGCCTAACTAGGGCCAGGACTAACAATAAGCCCCGCTCAGAGGGTAGAAAAACCAAGGCGAGGTCCAGTGGGGCCCAAGGCCCCCAAGTCAGCCCCTCCCTGGAAGTCATCCCCCAGAGCACCGACCCCTAAAGAAAAGGCCAGCGCAGCCGAGTAAGCTGGACAGGAGGAGGCCCACTGGTCAGACCCAGAGGCTTTGGCTGGGGGATCGGACTCGAATGCCTCCATCGACACACCGGAAGGGGCATCCCCCGAGACTGCCAGTCTCAAGACCATCTAAACCCTGTTTCGACTACGAAACCCTCAGACTTTTCGGAGCCGGAAGCAGGAGGGGAGGGGGGGGGGGGACCAGAACGAACCACAACAGGGGAAAGGACGAGGGGGCACGGACTGAACCAAGATCGAAGCAACCCCAACTCCCAGATCCGGGTCCCTATAGGCAAAATGAGGCAGCCTCTGTGCATCTGGGTGAGGAACCAACCTAACGTGTTGCAACAACCTAAAGCGCACATGCAATGCTTGAGCCGCCTGTACCCGTAGAACGTCATCATTAGATTGGGTAAACTGAGTCACAAGCAAGCAACAGAACACGCAGGAAGCGAGGGGTGACTCCGGGGGACACATCTATCAGACCCACGTGCCCTCTAAGGGTTTCCAAGGGTTCCCGTGCCCGAATGTCAGCCCAAGACATTACCAAAGACGGCAGCCAACGCAGAAAACATATGAACGTCATGGGCACGAGGGTAGATCGCAGGCTGGCTGGACCGAATAACCCTGCGGACGACCTGAGAGACCCGAACCCTGGAACAATGAAGAAGGGAAACCAGGTCAACACAAAGCGCATTCCCGGCCACTGAGGCCGTGGCGTGCAGGTAACGGAAAAGACCCGCAACGGGTTACAACACATGATGCACCCCCCGGCCGAACCAACCACACATAAAAACCCAGGGACCCCTCTGGAAAGCAGCAGTTTCATTTTTTGTCAGAAAAGGAGATGGCTGTAAAGAAACAGACCTACCACCAGGACCAAAAGAGCAGAAACCTTTGTGCCGGAGGAGAGCATGAAGCTCCCCAACCCGACCACCAGAGGCCAACGCCAACAGGAGAAAAAAAAAAAAAAGCCTTAGTAAAACAATATGGAACTGAAGGGGCCACAACAAACCAAGGAGAAGAGAGAAAAGAAAGCACCCGGTCCAATGACTAGGACGGCTCTGGCAGTATATGAGCAGGCCAGAGGTAAAACAACGCACGAGACAGCGTGCAGAACTGAGCCGAAGTAACATCCACCCCGAACGCAAAACGAAGCAGCTCCACCAGTGCCACGCAATACGAGGTGACAGTATTCGGCATAAGATAAAGGTCTTGAAACAACCAAGAAAGTACAATACATTGATCTGAAACAGAAGAAAACCTACGGAGGGACAAGAAATATCAAAAGGACCGCCAGGAAACGTCATACTGCTGTCGAGATGAAGCACAAAGGTGAAACATCATCAACAAAGCCACCTGCTCACCATACAAGTAATTACCTAAGTGTAGTTACAGGATGAGCTACGCTCGTGGTGGCCCGTCTTCCCAGCACTCTTTGTCATATAACGCTTTGAAACTACTAACGGTTTTGGCCTCCACCACCTTCTCACCTAACTTGTTCCAACCGTCTACCACTCTGTTTGCGAAAGTGAATTTTCTTATATTTCTTCGGCATCTGTGTTTAACTAGTTTAAATCTATGACCTCTTGTTCTTAAAGTTCCAGGTCTCAGGAAATCTTCCCTATCGATTTTATCAATTCCTGTTAAGTGGTGGTAGAACTGTGTCAGAAAAACTACACATGAAGACTTGAGAAGATCGAACCAGCTACGTAACAGACTGGCCCAATCTGCTGAAAGAGGCGGAGTCGCAGACAGATCCTCGGGTTCGGACAACAAGCAAGCAGTGCCTGAAACCAAAGCTGGTCCAGCCACAAAGGGGCCAACATGACAACTCTCCCCTTGCCAAATCTCCAAGCGAGCCAGGACCTGGAGCAACAGAGAACCAGGGAAAAGAGTTAAAGGGAACCCCACCTCGACCAGTCCATCGACGACCCGATGGCTTTGAATTCAGAGAAGTGCACAACATATATCGGGAGACGCCTCGACCATGCCGACACAAGGAGGTCAACCTCTGGGAGACCGAACTTCCAGCAAAGCTGACTGAACAAGTCGGTGTCGACCATCCATTCCGTGGTCAGGGAAATTAAACCCGGCAGGCCATCTGCCAGGATGTTGGACATCCCTCGAACGTGAACAGTCAGGAGAGGCAAATCCCGAGAACTCAGCAGACAAGTCACCAGAAGTGACCGGCCCCAAAGAGCCAAGGACCGCATCGAACCACTGTGGTTCAGGTAATGAACCATCGGGGAGCAGTCCGAATGGAGCTGGATCGTCGATCCACAAGTGACCTGAACCCTCTGAAGCGACATCCAAACGGCCGAGAACTCCCACACAGTGCTGTGGGCCCGGTGAAGGAACAGACTGCATCGCCCCTGGCCAGCCTGGTAAGCACTGGTCACAAAACCCCAGCCAAGTGACTGTGCGTCCGTGAACACACCGAGCGAGGGCTCGGGTAGGCGCCAACGCAATGAGAACCAAAAAACCCGAAGAGGAAGCCGGCGATGACGCAGCCAACGTAAAGCGCTCGGAGGCAAAACCCAATGATCACTAGAGAGGCAAAAGGAATATCACTGAAGGAACCAGAACAGCTGAAAAAGCCAAACCTGGCCTGGCGGGTAGACCATCAAGGCAACGTTCAGACTCCCGCACAACTTTTCGAGCAATCGCCTAGTGACCGGGGGAGAACCACTCCACAAACTACTGACGGCAGGACCGCAGCCGTAGCACAGCCTCCAGAGGGAGAGACAAGGAAGCGGTCCAAGAGTCCCACACAAGACCCAGCCAAGACCAAACCTGAGACTTCCTCCAGTTCACCAGGAACCCGAACCCGGTGATCAGGAAAAGAACCAAATCCCTGGCGAGCAGACATGGGGACCAGCTGGGAGCCCACACCAGCCAGTCGTCGAGGAAGGCAAGACCCCGAACCCCTAAGAGACTCAGATGGGCCACCAAAACCTGGGTAAGGCGCGTGAACATGCGAGTTGCCAGATTCAAGTTGAATTGAAGGCAACGAAAGCAGGAAGCCTGATACCACACAACAAAACCAAACAAATCCCTGAAACCCGAATGAATAGGGACATGCCAATAAGCTTCCCGGAGGTCCAGGGACACTATCCAAGCGCCCGGCTCCAAAAGAAGCCAGACATGGGACAGAGTAGTCATTCAAAATTGAGGGACAATAGACCTAAGGGTTCAGATGGGACAAGTCCAGAATGCACTGCAGGTCCAAGCAGTCCTGATTCGTAACTGGAAACAGGCGGGAAACCCACCTGAGGGACGAGGACGTTTCGACCACGCCCAAGTGAACCCACTCCAAGATGACTCAACAGAGTGCAGGAGAAGTGACCTGCCCCGGCCCCATCAACCCTGAATCCCCTGGAGGAGGATGGGCCACCCAACACCACTGCAGGCCACAAGAAACGACCCGAAAAGTGCACAATTTGTGGGACCAGGCTTGAGCAAACGGCACGAGCCTTCCCCGCATCGCCCTATCAATGGGACGAACCGCGAAGAGGCCAACATCCCTTACGAGAAGTCGACTTACGAACAGAGCGATCACCGCACCAACTAGTTGTTGTCATCGGTTCTGAAGCCTGCGCCGGCACAAAAAACTGGCCCCACTGACAGCGCCTGACAGCTGAGTGGACAGCTCATCGGATTCGTAGTCCTGAGGTTCCGGGTTCAATCCCCAGTGGAGATGGAGACAAATGGGCAAAGTGTTTCTTTCACCCTGATGCCCCTGTTACCTAGCAGTAAATAGGTACCTGGGAGTTAGACAGCTGCTAAGGGCTGCTTCCCGGGGGGTGAGTAACAAAAAGGAGGCTTGGTCGAGGACCAGGCCGCGGGGATGCTAAGTCCAAAAATCATCTCAAGATTACCTTAAGATAACTGGCCTACCACGACGGGAGGAACCCCGAGCCCTGGCATGATCCTTCCGGGAAAACCCCCACAGCCCCCCACCTCCCTGAGAACCAACAAGTCCAACATGGGACGACAACTAGAATAAGCTGACTCTGCAAACAGCAAAGGCCAAAAATCAGCGTTGAATGTAATGAAACGCCATTTTCTGGGTGATACCCGGAGGCTCCCCGGAGCTATACCAGGCTGATATGCTAATGTCACACTTTGGCATCAGTCATGTGTATGGAGTTCTTAAGGCCTACCGAGGACCACGGCCAGAACCTGGCCCCCTCAGAGAGGCAAGGGGAGCAATGGTCTATAGAAACTCCCGTGTTCTATGTCTGCCATCGACCGGGTCAAACATCCAGAAAGGTAAGCATCCCAAAACAAACCCCTATTCTGGTGAAAATTGCTACCAAAAGTCAAACTAGTGAATAGAACTCCCCAACAGAAAACAAGCAAACAAGTATGACGTCACACGTCACCGCGCCGCTGTTTGCGCAGCTCCCCCCTCCCCGGGAGGTGAAAGGGGGAGCTCCAGATTTCTCACGCCGGCTATCCACCCATCAGTTCTGAGGCTGGATGTCAAAACACGCGAAAAACCGCAGCACGGAGGGAGGGAGGGTTGCCGGGGAGCCTCCGAGTCTCACCCAGAAAATGGCGTTTCATTACGTTCAATGCTGGTTTTCTGGGGGGAGCCCTGTCGGCTCTATGGAGCTAACTACCCACAGAGGACAGTCAAAGGGACGGATCCGGGAGGCGAACACCACGCACCCTTCAACAGAAAGCGAGACAACTGGCTGCAACCACCAACCCAAGGCGACACAGGCCCAAATGAGCCCGGGAATGACACGAGACAGTGAGCAGCCAGGCCCCTGTATGACCGCCAAAAAGCCCCCGCACCTGAAGTCAACAAGGACACGCCACCAAGACGGCAGCAAGAACAGCGAAACCACGAACGCCATGTGCACGGGCAAGAACACAGGCTGGCTAGCCGCAATAACACGGCGGGTGACCCGGGACACCTTCTCCCGCGAACAGGGAAGAACGGAACTGGATCAGCCCAAAGTGCGCCCAGGACACAGAAGCCGCGGCGCGCAAATAACAGCGAGGGCTGCAACCGAACACAAAACACGATGCACCCCCGGCCCGACTAACCAAGCACCAACAAACCAAAGATCCCCCCCCCTGCCCGGAATGCTGCAGCCTCACCCCGTGCCAGAAGAGGGAGACGGCTGCAACTGAACAAACCAAACACCATGACCGAAGGAGATCAAGAAGCTCAGCGACCCGAGCCTTAGAGGCAAACGCCAACAGGAAAAGAGCTGTCAAAACAAACCCGAACCGAAGGGGCCACCACCAACCGAGGAGAAGAAAGAGCACGCTGTCCAGAGACCAGGATGGCCAGAAGCGGCTCAAGAAGGGGAAAAGAAACACAAGACTGAGGCCAATATGACCACTGGCACGCAAGTCCTCAGCAACCAGGGCAGCTGAAAGGGAAGGAACCTGCATGTGAAGCTGTACCAGGCCAACATCCCAAGGGCAGGAGCGAATAAACACGCATTGAAGTGCTCAAACTCGCCCCCCAATTAAGCCTGAACTACCGTAAGGGCCTCTCGCCACTCAAGCGTGCAAGACTGACAGAACGTATGCCACGTGCCCCAACGAAAAGATAGGACAGTCTGCCAACCAGGACGACTCCGGAACCTCGTAATGCACCCAGTAAGGAAACAAAGAACCAAACTGAAAAAACGCAAAATCCATTATCGAGACGTAATCCGGATCGTGCAGGAGGTAAGCCGCAATGGCCTCCCGCACTTTATGAGGCGGGATGCGAGAGGCCGAAAACATCCGGAAGGAAAGGACTGAAGTACCCAAGGGAACCCGGGGAGATGGTGATGCCATATCAAACTCGTACGAGGGGAGATAAGAAAACCCCACCCCCTGCAACAAGAAGCCACGATTAGAATCCTAAATTCTGGTACAAAACCCAAGTGGGGTAAAACGGGCCCAAATTCTGCCCTTCCCCGCCCCGGGAACCTCTACACCAGGACCCAGGGCCGAGCTGTTCTCCAAACCCCCCGCCTCAAAAGAAAAGGCAGGAGCAGCCGAAAAAGCAGGAACGAAGGGGGCCCACTGGTCAGACCCAGAAGCTCCAGCTGGAGGACCAGGCTCGAATGCCTCTGTCGTAACACCGGAAGGGGCATCCCCTGAAACCACCCGGGTCTAAATGCCAACTAAACCTTGCCCCGACTCCAAAACCCTCAGACGCTTCAGAGCCGGAAGCAAGGGAGGGGGAAGGGGCGGGGGAGCACCAGGACGAACAACAGAAGGGCTAAGGACAAGTGGGTGCGGACGGAACCAAAGTCGAGGCGACTGACACCCCCAAGTCCGGGTCCATATAACCCAAACCGGGCAGTCTCGGGCCATCCGGGGTAGTAACCAACCTAGCACATTGCAACAACCTAAATCGAGCATACAACGCCGAAGCTGCCTGCACCCGCATATCATGATCAGTGAACTGGAGTACAAACAAGGAACAAAACTCACAAGACTCCGGGCCAAAAGTGTCCCAGACCCAACAGGCAGCATGATGGAAGAACAACCAGTGAGTGTCACCCTGAGACAAGGGGACAGAGCAACCTTCAAACTCGCACAAAGTGAGAGGGGGTCCCAGAGGTTGCGTCCACTGGAGCAAAGAGCCCTCTGCAGGGTTTCTAAGGGTACTTAGTTGCATTATCTAGCTAAGGTAAGCCCAGGTGGGGTACTGCTAACCAGCACCCAAAAACTACCAAGATAACTGGTAGAGCTGAACCCCAGGACGTGTACACTCGTGAGGGCCTAGCAGAGAACCAAATTACAAAGGGTGTGATAAAACCAAGGGGCAGATCCCCCACCAGGTAGGAAAACAAAAACAAAAACCTTATAAGAGGACAACGTGCCCAGGTGGAACAAAGCCAGTCGCTATGAGAGGTGATAACTAGCTGCAGAGTACCCTGTGCCCCAACCAGAGATGAAAACCACCCCCTATCCAGAGGCAAACAGGAGAGCAAGAAACACCCCAGCCGACTCCAAGGGCAGTCAATCACTGAGCAGTAAGACACAACGGAAATAGATCCCAAGGTGACTTGTGGAAGGTAACCCCAAGTCCCCAAGGGCGGTACTTACAGGGCACCTAGGGAAGGGAACTCTAGGCGCATGCAGCCCAAGTACTGGAGAAATTACTCCAGGGCTTGCACACCACTTAAGAGACAGCACCACACCACAAGGGACAGAACTGGAAATTTCTGGAGCCAGAGGCACACAACGCTGCTTGGTGTGCAAGCAGCGGCACAGTGACGTGATGACGTCATGTGCATTTGCTCGTTTTCATTTTGGGAGTTCTGTCTACCAGTTCGGCTTTCAGTAGCAATATTTTAACTAGGGCGTTGTCAGGGCTTAGCGTCCCTGTGGCTTGGTCGTCGACAGGTCTGACCATCGACCCGGTCGATGGCAGACATAGTGTGCTTCCAACCACACGGGGGGGGGGGGGGGGGGGGGTCTATATGCCATTGTTCTGAGGGGGGCCAGGTTCTAGAGCTCCATGCACATTGACTGATGCCAGAGTCAAATAAAGAACAACCTCAATTTAACATACCCCGATTCGGCGAATCTCCGGCTAGGTTGAACACTTTTCAGGCCGGATTTACTCACCCAGTTCAGCGTACTCTGGTTCGCCGAAGTGGGGGATGTGCTTACTATGTTGGGACAGAGTTCACAGAGTGGTGGAAAACTTTCCCATTCTATCGCAGGGTTACAATTATTAATTCCTCCACATGTCAAGTTGGATCACACAAGTGGACCACACAAAAAGTGAACCATATGAACCAAACACCAGCCAGAATGGTCCACCCAACAAGTGAAGCATATTAACCAAACACCAGCCACAGTGGTGCACACAAGTGAACGACTGTTTCCATGATTTTTGTTCACTGATTTGTGGCATACGTATCTTTGTAGATTAATTTAAAGGCATAAGCGTGAATAGCTAGCTACATGTGTTGAAATCTACCTATAGACATTTTCTGTGATGAAACAAGATGAGTGTTTCATAAGGGAATACTTATCTGTACTGTAGATAAGGGAATACTGTGCTGTAAACCTCATTTTACAGTGAGGTTTCACCGACTTTTGTCTGTGACGTCATAGTTCAGTGACCAATGACTTTGAAAGTTTCAGGTTAATAAATAATTTCTACAACCGGTGTTTTAATAGCTCTTTATTATCCTAATTAACTTAACTAATTAAACGAAAAAATACTGTAATATGATACTCATCTGCTATTTGAGAAATTATTTATGTTATTGGTACAACAACTCCAGCACGATTGGACGAGTCTAATCCATGTACACACAGCACCATGCATGTTTCGTTCAATTTCGTTGCTACAGTTCAGTGACCTACAGCCTCGAAATAATAAAATTAATAAATCAGTTTTAAAGTATTTTTTATAGCTCTTATTATCGTAATAATGTTGCTAAACTATATATATAACCCAGAAATATATAATTTGATGTCAATTCAATATTTGAGAGAAATTTATGTTACAGGATCTGGCTTAAACACCAGCCTACTGTAGGTAGTATAGACCTAGTCTGAGTTCATACAGTAGGCACCCAGTGCCATTAGCTGTGTCTGTGAGTGATGTGTTTGTCCGCCCATGGAAGAATAATTGAGGAATTTACAATTTTTTACTACAGTACAGCTGTATTATTAGACAAAATGTCTCAGGGCTTGCGAATAGTGCCTCATTAGTGCCAAAAATGAATCAATATTTTGCAATTACTAGTAGCAGAAAATCTAGTACAGAGAAAAATAGCACAGCTGTACCCAGCACGAGCGCAGTTGTACCCAGCACGAGCACAGCTGTAGCTACCATCAGTACAACAGCAGCCAGCAAACATGATGCAAACCTCTAGAACATCGTGTGTGGAGTGTACAGTTAGAACAAGTGTTAAAATTAAGTACATAGTGTTAAAGTTTTAAAATTAAGGTTGCAGTAATTTTAGTGTACAATAGTTTTCATAAACTATATTGTAATACTCAACATACAGCACAGTACGTATTTACTGTAGAGTATTCACAACTACATGAGAATTCAAGATGGACATAACTCCAACAATAAGGTAAATAAAAACTAACACAGTATTTTTTAGTAGAGTAGTAATATATAGGTACAGTATATAATATGATAATACATTTTTATTCTTTACAAGAAAAAAAAACACTGACACAAATGCCTTCTGAAGGTCACCTCTTGCAACAAATCCAACCCTGCAATGAAACAGGGTTGGCCCCGTATAGTACATTGAATCGAGGTTGTACTGTACATTCATATCAGCCCGGACAGCTCCAGGGAGCAGAAGGGGCTCCCCTCAGAGGGGACAACAATTTAAGAGCCAGGGCCCAAGCAGATTCCAAAGAGTGGACAAGCACCGGCTGTCGGCATGCGAGGCAAGAAGCAAAGAACAGAGACATCGCTTCCTTCAGAATTGCTCCAAACAGCTTCAACAAGGCAGCCGATGCCCGAGCTGCCAAGGGAAGTGCACTAGACACTGGCCCAGAACCCAGTTCCTCCTCGAGCCAGTCCGAAGACAGCTCCAGGAGGAAAAAGAAGCGCAACACCGAACCTAAATACCCACGGGCGCGCAAATCCTTGGCCACCAGGGATGCCAAAAGGGAGGGAACCTGCACATGAAGCTGCACCTGGCCGATATCGCAAGGAAGCACAGGAGTGAACAAGCACACATTGAGGTGCTCCAACTCATCCCTCAGGTAAATCTGAACGACTGTAGTCAACTCCTGCTTTTCAAGCATGCGGGTCCAACAGAACACAAGCCATGCCCCCAATGAAAAGAAAGGGCAGTCTGCCACCCAGGAGGACTCCAGCACCTCGTAACTCACAAAAGTAAGAAGAAGAAGAGCCAAACTCAAAAGAAGAATGATCCATTATTGAGGTGCAATCCGGGGTCTCGCAGGAGGTAAGCCTCAAGGGCCTCCCGCACCTTCCTCGGTGGGATGCGGGAAACCGAAAACCCCTGGAAGAAGGGAACCGAAGAACACAAGGGAACCGAGAAACCGAAGCTGGGGAGGACTCGAACCCATATCAAACTCGCACAAGGAGAGGGGGATTAGGAAAACCCCTCCAACAAGCAAGCCCCGTGCTGAGGGTAACAACACCCAAGTGGGGTCAAACAGGGCCCAAGCCACCCCAAGTCAACTTCTCTCCAGTCTCGGGATCCTCCATTGTAAGACCTGGGGCTGAGCTGCCTTCCTCCAAACCCTCTGCATCTGGAGAAAAGACAGAGTCCACCGGAAATGCAGGGAAGAAAGGGGGGCTTGCTGGCATGACCCGAAAGCCCTGGCAGGAGGAACAGGCTCGAATGCTTCTGCTGTCGATCCGGAAGGGGCAATCTCCGAGGCCGCCAGAGTCTCACTGCCAAGAAAGCCCTGCCCCGACTCCGAAACCCTCAGGCATTTGGGAGCCAGGAGCAGGGAGGGGGGGAAATGAGCCACAGCAGGAGAAGGACAAGAGGGCACAAACGAAACCATAGTTAAGGTGATTAACACCCCCCAAGTCCGGGTCCCTATAACCAAAGCGTGGCAGCCGCGAGGCATCCTGAACGGCGCGTTACAGAAAACCAAATCGTGCATGCAACACCGAAGCTGCCTGCACCCGAATATCAATATCAGTGGACTGGGTGAATTGGAGTACAAGCAAAGAATACCACTTGCAAGACTCTAGGGTGAAGGCGTCACTGACCCAACAAGCAGCATGGCAGAGGCAAAGACGGTGAGTGTCACCCCTGAGACAAGGTAACAGAGCAACCTTTAAACTTGCACAAAACGAGATGGAACTTCCATTGGACCAATGAGCCCCAATGGGGAGTTCCAGGGCCCTTAGGCTGACTACTAAGGGAAGCCCCGGCAAGGTACTGCTAACCGGTTATCCCTGAACTACCAAACAAACAAAATCTGAACCCCTGCGATGTGTGCAAATCACGGGGACCTTGAGGAAGCCCACCAAAATAGTACAAGTGGTCCTACAGACCCCCACCAGGCAAAACAAAAGGAAAATAAACACCCCGGAAAAGCACAACATCTCCAGGAGGAACAGAACCGGACACTATACTTATTATAAGACAGCTGCACAGAACCTTGTGCCCCTGCCAGCGACAATGCTACCTTCTTCCCAAGGCCAAACAGGGGTAGGAAAAACCCCCCAGTTGATCCCAAGGGCGGGCAATCACCAAGCAGTAAAAGAAATCTGCGGAGGTAGCCCCCAAACAGTTTGTGGAAGATTAACCCCAAACTGCAAAGGCAGTACTTACAGGGCACCTAGGGAAGAAAAACCTAGGCACAGGCAGCCCCAGTATTTTTGGAATAACACCTGGCTCGCACACTACCACACCGCAGCACAACACCACAAGGAATTGAGGCCAGAGTCGATCGACCGCTATCTAACACAACAGCCTCAGAACTGGGGTTGGGTAACTGGCACAGGTCTGAGAACCCCCTTTCCCCCTCTCAGGGAGGGGGAAGTTGCACAGACAGTGGCATGGTGGCTGTGGTGACACCATGCTTGTTTGCTTGTTTTCTGATTGGGGAGTTCTGTCTGCTCGTTTGGCTTTCGGTTTGCAATGTTTAGCCAGCTGCAGTTTGTTTTGGGATTCCTACCTTTCTGGGTGCCTGACCTGGTAGATGGCAGATACAGACTGCTTCCAACTACATGGGGAAGTGTATAGGCCATTGCTCTTTGCGCCTCTCTGAGGGGCCAGGTTTTGGCTCGTGGTCCTGGGAGGCCTAGAACTCCGTCAATTGACTGTTGCCACGGTCTAATATATACACATCAGTCCAGTATAGCTCCAGGGAGCCAGATGGGCTCTTCACAGAAAACTAAATAAAGTGAGAAAATTTGAAAATAAATTGACAAAGTTATTCCCCATACGTCAACTTGCCTCATTTTTAACAAAAAAACACATCTTCTCCAGGCCACAACAGCTAAACTGCATGAGGTAGACATTTTACTTGGATTTTCATACTTCCTGGGTGCTAATTAACAATACCAAAAGCAAAAAACCAGCGCTGAATGTAATGAAACGCCATTTTCTGGGCGAGTCCCGGAGGCTCCCTGGAGCTATCCAGGCTGAATGGATATGTATATCTGGCATCAAAGTGCTAGGAGTTCTTGCCAACCGGGGACCACGAGCCAGAACCTGGCCCTCTTAGAGAGGCACGAGGAGCAATGGCCTATAGAAACCCCCCTTGTGGGTGGGAGCATTCTATGGCTGCCATCGACCGGGATAGACATCCAGAACGGTAGGGGCCTCAAAACAAACCCCTATTCTGGTGAAAATATTGCTACTGAAAGCAGAACGAGTGGACAACTCCCCACACAAAATTATCAAACTAGCATGACGTCATCATGTCATCGCGCCACCGTATGCGTAACCCCCCCCCCTACCTAGGAGGGGAAAGGGGGAGCCCCAGACCCTCCACACCGGCGATTCAAGTGGCAGTTTTTAGGCTGGATGTCAAAATATGTGAAAAATGCCACCGACCGGAGGGAGGGAGGGAGGGAGGGAGGGAGGGAGGGAGGGAGGGAGGGAGGGAGGGAGGGATGCCGGGGAGCCTCCGGGACTCAACCAGAAAATGGCGTTTCATTACATTCAACGCTGGTTTTCTTGGGGGAGCCCTGTCGGCTACCCGGAGCTACCTCACCCACAGATAAGGAAAATAGGGAAGGATCTGGGAGGCGGACGCCACGCACCCTAACCTAAAAAATCAAGACCACAGACGAAACAAAGATCTGCAGACCCGAACCCCCGAACAGGAACGAGGGAAGAAGGGAACGCGAAGAACCAAAACGCATCCATGACCCTAGAGAACAGCGAAAAAAAACGCAACCAAACGACAAAGGAAGCACCCCCTCGGCCCGACCAACCAAGCAGCAACTCAAAGACCAAAACGAGAAGAATATAGTCCACCCAGGCCATCGACCAGGACGGCAGAAGATCTCAAGAGCAGGCTGGAGGTGAAACAACACCCAGGACAGCAAGCGTAACCGAGCAGAAGGAACGGCAACACCAAACGTAAGCTGGAGCAGCTCCGCCAGCATCACTCAATACGACGTGACAGGACACGGTCCCAGACAACAGTCCCGGAACAACCCTGAAGGGAAGACACGCCAACCCTATCAGAGACCGAAGGACCCTTCGCAGTGATAGGAAAACAGAAAGACCGCCAGGAAAACCACACACTGGCCCTGAGCTGAAACACGCAGGTGGGAGACCAACAACGAACCCACCAGTGCCGACACAAATGACGAGATATGAGCACCACGAACAAAAGCGCAAAATGCGAATAAAAAAACAGCGACCCCGCAACCCAAAGGAGCAACATAACATGCTCCAGCAGGGAAGAATGACGCACGCATCCCTGAGGCATCCAAGAGGAGAACTACGCAGGACGTGAACCGCAGGAATGCAAACACACCCGTTCCAGAAAAGGAACAAAGAAAAGCCGAAGCCAGGACCGGAACCCAGCTACCGGTGCCAAGAAAAGGAACCAGTAAGGCAGCAGCGGCGGACCGCAAGTCCACAACCCTCCACAGACAGTGCAACACCGAAGCCTGCAGTAAGTCACAGAAAAATCGAAGGAACTCGGTACCAAAACGGAACACCGGAGAAGTCCAAAAGCAGGGAACTGAACATGGATAGAGGCCCACTCGAGCACCCAAAATCAGAATAATCAAAAAGCACTGACCAGATACACAGACAAGTGTAGGGTAGGAGGAAAAACGGAAATATGCAAGGAAAACCCCAAATACGGACCAAGGAGCGGCCGGGAAGTAATGCATACGACCAACCACAAAATGTGTAGTGGAGGGCGTACATACCCGAGGGACCTCATGGACAGCAGGGTGCAGTCAGGCACTGAAGATAGGCAAGGAATGAGTGTCCAGATAGGGAAAAGACCCAGGTGCCGACAACGAAACCAATAGCACCGAAATGCGGGGCAAAGCTCCACAGGACAACAAAGAACAAGCTACATGGACAAAGGAAAGTCACTGAAGACACACACAAGGTGACCAAACACAACACACCACACCAAACACCCCTGTTAGGAGCCATCGACGCAACCCCGCCAAGAGGGGAAGAGAGTAAAGAAGGATGGAGCAGTGACCAAGCGTGGCACATGCCACCCTTGTGGCACATTTTGTACACAAAACAATGGGTATAAATTGGATAAGTCTAGATTTAGATAAGACTTGAGGAAATAATGGTACAGTAACAGGTTCGTTGATTTGTGGAACCAATTACCGCCTAACGTGGTGGAGGTGGGGTACCACGATTGTTTCAAGTGCGGGTTGGACATGTATACGAGTGGGGATTGGGTGGTAATAAATAGGAGCTGCCTCGTATGGGCCAATAGGCCCTCTGCAGTTCCTCTTTTCTTATGTCCTTATGTTTGTATGCACAAAAGGACACAGGAGGAAGCTGAGTACCCAAAGAAGCCACAGATACGAAAAAGAACCTGATCAATGTCAGAGGAGATAGGAAGCACTAGTAAGCTATGTGGTGGAGACAGACTGCACCCACAGGAGCAAACGTAGATTAGACAGAGCCCAGGAGGCTCTGGAAACTGCACAACCGTCGACCGACAAGAGAGAGGTGGGGCCAAAGAGCCAGAGCTCAACCCCCCGCAAGCACAACTAGGCAAGCATCCCACCAAAACGCGAGAACCAGCACCTGGCCGACAGAGACGCCAGGCATGACAATCTCACCTGCAGAGCAAACACACGATCGTGCCACAACACAGGCAAGCCAAGGAACATACCAGGAGCATTGCTAGTGGTGCGCTCGAACGCCACGCATACTAGAGGCAGTAGGCAATGTATGTACCGTTACCTGAACAAAATCCGAAAGTCTAAGGAGAAATATGTCCAGAGGAGCACACCCAGCAGAAGACGAGGAGCAGTACAGAGGAGGAGGAGGAGGAGGCACCACTCCGAGCCATCCCACAACCAGAAGCAGAGGAAGAACGAAGTGACGCCCCCATATATAATATCCAGAACACCCAAAGCATCCAGAGGGCTACGACTGGAGGGAAAACACGACCAAGAAGTCGTAGAAAACTGCGAGAAATGACGCGAACACACGAGCATTCTGCCCATAGACAAAACGCACACCTCGGCCCCAGCTCGCGAGGTACGAAATGCACCATCCATCCACTGGGTGGCGTGGCTCGTACACCAGGCAGACACACATATCGTACATACACATCGTATACGCACATCGTAAAAACACCTGAAAGGCGTACGTAATGAAGACGAGGAACGCAGAAACTGGAAGTAGAGACAACCTGAAAACAAAACAAGGCGAAACCGAAGCAAAAGAAGACAGAGGACGGAAGGTAACCAACGAGGCCGACAAAAGACCAGAGGGAAATCAAATCGGAAATCAACAGACGTTCCAATAATATTGGAAGGTACAAAGAGAAGCGCGAACCACGACAAGCAAGCACAAACGCACGGAGGTACATATGGACCAAACCCAGGGAGGGGTACACCCGAAACCAACAGGAACACAGAGGGGGAAGGAACAACCCCACTCTGAGGAACTGCCAGCCAAGGGTACAAAGACCCAAGAGGGGCAAACGGGGCTGAGGTCCCCCAGGCAACCCCTCCCCAACCCCGGGAACCTCTACGGCAAGACCCGGGGCCGAGCCGCACCCCCAAAGCCTCAGCTTGACAAGGAAAAGCCGGGTTCCGTAAAAACACTAAGGAAGGGAGCCCACTGGTCAGACCTATACGACACGGCTGGAGAAACTGACTCGAATGCCTCCGCCTCAACCCCAGAAGAGGAAATCCTCCGAGACTGCCCGAGTCTCAACCCAACCAGACCCCGCTCCAACCCCGAAACCCGCCTACGGTTCGGAGCCAGAAGCAAGGGAGGAACTGTGCAACAGAAGGGGAAAGGACGAAGAGCGGAAGGAGTCAGAGCCGAAGCGAACCCCCACCCCCAAGTCCGGACTCCAACAACCAAAACGGGGCAGCCTCGGGACACGAAGGCCGCAAACAACCAAGAGTGTTGCAGCAGCCTACACCTAGCAAGCAATGCCACAGCCGCCGGCACCCGAACATCATGACCAGTGGCCTGGGTGAATGAGAGCACGCATCGACAAAACCCGTCGCACGACTCCGGGTCATAAGAAACAATGACCCAACAGGCAGCATGGCGGAGGCACAACCGGTGAATGTCACCCTGAGACAAGGGGACAGAACAACCATCAAACTCGCAGGACGCGAGGGGGGACTCCGGGGACATACCCATAGGATCACAGAGCCCCTGTGGGGTTTCCCAAGATCCTTAGCCTTGGGTACACGCTAAGGGAAGCCCAGGCAGGACAGGAAACCCGGCGCCCAAATCTACCAAACTAACTTCTAAAAGCTGAACCCTCGGGACGTGTGCACTCACGGGGGCCAACCGAGGAGTACCACCAACAGAAAATATTGAAATAAAAACACCTAGAACAGTAAAGGGGATACATAAAGGCAGACCCCCCCACCAGGCAAAAACAAAAACAAAAAAGAAAAACCCCGCAATAGGACAACGTACCCAGGCAGAGGAGAGCCGGCTGCTGTTATTGGTGAAAACTAGCTGTGCGGTACCCCGCGCCCCTGCCAGTGACGAAAACTACCACCTACCCAGAGACAAAAAAGGGCAACAAAACTCCAGCCGACTCCAAAGGCAGCCCAGTACCGAGCAGTAAAGGACAGAGGAAGTAGAACCCAAGGTGACTTGTGGAAGGTGGCCCCAAGCCCCAAGGGCAGTACTTACAGGGCACCTGGGAAGACGGGACACCACGAGCGTAGCTCTCATCCTGTAACTACACTTAGGTAATTACCTAGGGAAGATAGCCCTAGACGCATGCAGCCCGAATACTGTGGAATCTCACTCCTGGCTCACACCCCACCGGTAGAGACAGTCCACACCACAAGGCACAGAACTGAAACAAAAACCGGAGTCAGAGGCACTCGACTGGCCAGTAATTCCATCAGCCAAGAACTGACAGCTGGATCGCCGGCGTGGAGGGTCTGGGGCTCCTCCTTCCCCCTCCCGGGGAAAGGGGGCGGGTTCAGACGGTGGCACGGCGATGTGATGACGTCATGCTAGTTTGATAATTTTGTTTGGGGAGTTCTGTCCGCTCGATAGGCTTTCGGTAGCAATATTTTCACCAGAATAGGGGTTTGTTTCGGAGCGCCTACCTTTCTGGGTGCCTATCCTGGTCGATGGCAGACATAGAAAGCTCCAAACCACAAGGGGGTTTCTATAGGCCATTGCTCCTCGTGCCTCTGAGGGGGCCATTGCTCTTCGTGCCTCTCTGAGGGGGCCAGGTTCTGGCTCGTGGTCCCCGGTAGGCAAGAACTCCTAGCACTTTGACTGATGCCAGAAAGTTTTACATATTCATTCAGCCTGGATAGCTCCGGGGAGCCGACGGGGCTTCCCCTCAGAAATAATGTTTTTGAAGCAATTTATTTTCGGCGCACCACGGGATATATCATTTTAAAAGGTGCAGTGTAGGGGTTAAATACAATATATAGAAAAATATAAGGTATCCTAATTATGAATACCTTACAAAAAAAGTTGTATCACAAACATTCTTCTACTCCTGTGAACATGAATAGGTTATCACTGACAGCCAAAACCGTCAGTAATTTCAAAGCATTATATGACAAAGAGCGCTGAGGAGACGGGACACCACGAGCATAGCTCTCATCCTGTAACTACACTTAGGTAATTACATGCACAAAGAATAACAGACCATACTTAGAAAAATGTGTATATAATAAGCAAAAACAAATTCTCCAGTCATATCACTGCACTACTGGGTAAAGCCTTCAATTAAGAGTTAATTAATGAGACCATGGTAACCAACCAAAATGCTGTCTAGCCAATTACTGTGGTACAGTTGATAATGTGTGTATTGCTTTGGCAGTCAGGAAAAATCCACTTGGGTATGGCAAATCTTTAGATAGGCTACTGCTTGAATGCAGCCATGCCCTTGACAAGACAGCAATTAGTTTGCCACTACACTATCTCATTGACCTTGACCAACATACTCACAACAGGCCTCATTCATCTTTGCAATAAAGATGAATCAAACACTAATTTTCCCTACCTCTCTTGTCGGTTTGGTTGTCTCGCGTATGATCAGGACTAGGTGTCTGGGGAGGAGACGAATACTGTGACGAGGAAGGTGAAGAATCCGACGAACGAGAACACGTCTTCATATGACCATGCCCCCTCTGATTGCCTTTGTTGAATCCTCGCATACTTCCGCTACTGCAGCTACTACTGCTGCTACTGCTTCCTCCCCTGCTGCCATTGCCAGAATTAATAGGCACCCCAGGATGAGGATGCGTGGCTTTCAAATGGGCCATTGGACCAATTGATGGTAGATGGGGCAGATAAAAGGACCTATGAGGATGGTGCGCAGCGTATGTTCCAGGTGGTACATATGTGTGAGCAGTCCCAGGAGCTCCTAACAAAGAGTATAGGTATGTGGGAGGAAACTGCCCTCCAGGAGGCACCATGGGTACCAACCCTCCATTCCCAGGTGGAGGAACACCTATACTACCAGATGATGTGTATACAGGCATGTTACCTGCTGAGGTATAAATAGGCATGGCCACACTACCTACTGGAGAAGGTTGAGGCAGTGTCATGCCCATAGGAGAACCGTAGCCTGCCATGTTTATGGGTACGGGCCCAGAAGCACCCATGTTATTGCTGCAAGTGCTTTTTCCACCAGGCCCATTGTTGATAGTATAGTACACCTAAAAAGATAATTTCTATAAAAGTATATAAATACAGAAATATTACTGTATGAAAAATGTTAAAGAACCAGCGTTGAATGTAATGAAACGCCATTTTCTGGGCGAGTCCCGGGGGCTCCCTGGAGCTTACTAGGCTGATATGCTACCTTGCCTTGAGGTTACCTTGAGGTGCTTCCGGGGCTTAGTGTCCCCGCGGCCCGGTCGTCGACCAGGCCTCCTGGTTGCTGGACTGATCAACCAGGCTGTTAGACGCAGCTGCTCGCAGCCTGACGTATGAGTCACAGCCTGCTTGATCAGGTATCCTTTGGTGCTAATGTCAGACTTTGGCATCAGTCATGTGCATAGAGTTCTTATAGACCCTAATGGGGACCACGAGCCAGAACCTGGCCCCCCCTCAGCAGACTGGGTGAATGGAGTCATGAACAAGCAACAAAGCTTGCAGGACTCAGAGTCAAATGTGTCACCGACCCAACAGGCAGCATGGCGGCTCGTGTGACGTCATGCTTGTGTGTTCGTTTTTCTTGATGAGTTCTGTCCACTCGTTTGACGATTTTCGTTGTTAACCAGAACAGGGGTTTGTTTTGTGGCGCTTACCTTTCTGGCTGCCTGTCCCGGTCGATGGCAGATATAGAATGCTCCAAATCACATGTGCATTTCTATGGGCCATTGCTCCCCATGCTTCTGTGAAGGGGCCAGGTTCTGGCCCGTGGTCCCCGGTAGGCCTAGAACTCCACCCACATCGACTGATGCAAAATAGTTAGGGTATCCATATCAGCCATGGATAGCTCCGGGGAGCCGTAGGGGCTCCCCCCAGAAAAAAAAACACTGGAAGGAGTTTGCGCAAGTTTTAAAAACATATGGTCAATTATTTTATGTCAAATCATATTTGTATGTATTGCACAGTCTAAGGGTTAATGAGTTTAATTTGACAGACTAGTTGCTAGGCAAGGAAGTAAATGAGATGTATGCCAAATTCTGTGAAATGTACGATAAAGGCGCACACAAACATTCATACCAAAACAGAGATGAAGGACCAGAAAACAGGATTGGTTACACAGAAATTGTGAGATGGCCAGAGAGGAAAAGACACGAAAATGGGTTCAATGTCGTTAATGGCCTAACCAGCAAACAAACCAGTATTACAAACAAGCAAGAAACAATTACACAGCAGTGAGAAGAGAGGCAGAAAGGAACTTTGCGAAAGGTATAGCATAAAAATGTAGAACAGATCCAGGCCTTTTCTGTAAATTCATTAAAAGCAAACTGCTTGTAGAGTATAAAATCCAGAAATTGAGAACAAGGAACAGGACTACCAAGAATGAAAAAGAAACATGTAAAATGCTAAACGAACAGTTCCAAAGTGTGTTTGTACAAAATTAAGATTTCAGAGAGCCTGGTTGATGGGGTTCTGGGAGTTCTTCTACTCCTCAAGCTCGGCCCGACGCCAGACTTGACTTGTGAGAGTTTGGTCCACCAGGCTGTTGCTTGGAGCGGCCCGCAGGCCCACATACCCACCACAGCCCGGTTGGTCCGGCACTCCTTGGAGGAAACTATTTAGTTTCCTCTTGAAGATATCCATGGTTGTTCCGGCAATATTTCTTATGCTCGCTGGGAGGATGTTTAACAACCGTGGACCTCTGATGTTTATACAGTTTTCTCCAATTGTGCCTATGGCACCTCTGCTCTTCACTGGTTCTATTCTGTATTTTCTTCCATATCGTTCACTCCAGTATGTTGTTATTTTACTGTATTAATTTGGGACTTGGCCCTCCAGTATTTTCCATGTGTATATTATTTGGTATCTCTCAAATCTCCTTTCTAGTGAGTACATTTGAAGAGCTTTGAGACGATCCCAATAATTTAGGTTGCCTGACTAAATACCTATTCCAGAACATGCCATAGAATACATAGAGGTATTTGAGATGAAGTGGAAAAATTACTCAAGGGGCTAGGAAGAAATAAAACAGTTGGACCAGATGGAGTTTCATTTTGGATGCTGTGAGAATGTGCAACTGAGCTGAGCATTCCACTCCAATTAATATTCCAGACATCGTTGTGCACAGGAATTTTAGCAGATACAGTATATGGAAAAAGGCAAACATAGTACAATACCAATTTATAAAAATGGTAGTTGAGAGGAACCTCTAAATTATAGACCCGTATCATTAACAAGCATGGTAGTCAAAACACTAGAAAAAAATAGTTAAAATCAAATAGATTGAACACCTAGAGAGTAATGACATAATAACGGACAGACAGTATGGTTTTCAAAAAGGAAGATCCTGTGTAACAAATCTACTTAGCATTTATGATGGAGCCACAGTGTAACAGTGCAAGTATTTTGCACTCTTTCATGTATAATTGTGAGTTGTAATTGTGTGTGTATGTATGCGTATGTGCGTGTTGGGGTGGTGTGAGATGGTATGAGGGGAGGTGTTGACTAGCTTCAATCCGCTGATGGCAGTACTTTCAACAAAGAAGCCCTGTTCTGGCTTGCGAGAGTACCCACCCCTGGCATGGCCAGAGAGGTGGTTGAGTAGTGAGAGTGGAACCTTTGCAAGGGAGAGTACATCCAACCAGCTCCTCCATCCAGGCGGGTGATTAGCCATCACCCACCCCTGGGTGAACTTGTTAGTGAGGTAAGAGTGTCAGTAATGCATTGTCCTAATTGGGTGTCTTAGTGTTGACAAGCTAGTGGAGTCTGAACCATTTAGCCATGTATGGTGTGGGCGTGTATGGAGTGGGTGATCCCCCCCCCTTTTAATTTGGTCAATATTGTATTAAATAATAGAATGTCAAAGTGTTAAATATTAATTGCTGGAAATTGAAATAATTTGTTAATAAATTTCTATGTGTAGAAGAACAAGCTTGACTTTTGTTTAGTCCTCTTTTTGAATCAATGTCCCCTCAAGTAAGAGTTAAGGCTAGAGATATCTCTAGATGAACACGTGAGAGATAACTAAATTAAGCAGTGTTCCTGTCGCATTGTTTAAGTGGAAGTGAATTTAGATTCAATGACAGGTGGTGGCAGCAAACATCAGAACATCTTAGAATAACATCGTAGATAGAATAACAGTCAGTCTACTCTCCCTACTCTTCTTATTCCTCCTACATCACCCTACTACTACTCTTTCATTCTCTCCCTCCTGCCTCCCCTCTCCCCGTTTTCTATTCCCGCTCGCCTCTTCCCCACCTCAGTTCCTGCCTCAACCTCCCCCATGTTCTATCCACCCATCCCCTCTCTTCTCTTCCCTCCTCCTCTCTCCTTCTTCCTTTACTTGGTTCTGATTTTCTTCCTTACTCTCCCCCCCCCCCCCCGTTATCTTGAGGTTATCTTGAGATGATTTCGGGGCTTTTTTAGTGTCCCCGCGGCCCGGTCCTCGACAAGGCCTCCACCCCCAGGAAGCAGCCCGTGACAGCTGACTAACACCCAGGTACCTATTTTACTGCTAGGTAACAGGGGCATAGGGTGAAAGAAACTCTGCCCATTGTTTCTTGCCAGCGCCTGGGATCGAACCCAGGACCACAGGATCAGAAGTCCCGCGTGCTGTCCGCTCGGCCGACCGGCTCCCCGTTCTCGTTATCATTCCGTTCTCCCTATCTCGTTACAACAGATACTACAGGAAAGAGATGGTTGGCCTGACTGTGTTTATCTGGACCTAAAAAAGGCTGTTCATAGTCCCACACATGAGGCTGTTCTGGAAACTGGAACATGCTGGATGGGTGACAGGGAGATTTCTGACATGAATTAAAATTTTCTAACTGACAGACAGATGAGGGCAGTAATCAGAGAGAATTTATCTGACTGGAGGAGTGTTGCTAGCGGAGTACCAAAGGGTTCAGTTCTTGCACCAGTATGTTCATGTTTTACATAAACGATATATCAGAAGGAATATAGCATTACAGTAAATGAACATGTTTGCAGATGATGCTAAGATACTGTACTGGGAAAGACAGGAGAAGCAGTTGATTATAATGCCCTTCAAATTGATCTAGATAAATTAAGTGCTTGGAGCATCAAGTGGCAAATGGAATTCAATGTGAATGCCATGTTAAGGAATGTGGAATCAGAGAAAATAGACCACACACAACTTACACATTATGTGGAAAGAAATTACAGAACTCTAATCAAGAACGAGACCTAGGGGTGGTTATGGACAGTAAGCTGTCGCCAAAGGAACACAAAGAACATTGAGAGGGGGAGCGTATGCGGCGCTTTCCAACTTCAGACATGCTTTTAATTATATGGATGGTGAAATACTAAAGAAACTGTTCATGACTTTTGTGAGACCAAAATTGGAATATGCAGCAGTTGTATGGTGTCCAAATGCAGCAGTTGTATAATGTCCAAATCTCAAGAAGCACATAAACTGGAAAATGTGTAGCGGCATGCTACAAAATGGCTTCCGGAGCTGAAAAACATAAGTTACAAGGCGAGGCTAGATGCGTTAAACATGCCAAAACTAAAAGATAAAAGAAAAAGAGGTGATATGATCACTACTTACAAAATTCTAACAGGAATAGATAAAATTGACAAGAGAGGAATTCCTGAAACCAGCAACTTAACAAACAAGAGAACACAGATTCAAGCTAAGAAAATGAAGGTGCCGAAAAAATATTATACGATTTTCTTTTGCAAACAGAATGGTAGACGGTTGGAACAAACGAAGTGAGAAGGTAGTGGAGGCCAAAACCATCAGTAGTTTCAAAGCATTACACGACAGAGTACTGGGAAGAAAGGACACCACGAGCGTAGCTCACATCCTGTAACTACATTTAGGTGTAGTTACATGTAATGCTTATACAGGTTAATAGGCACATTGGACACCAGACTCCAGTGGAAAGGGCAAGAGAAACAAATAGGGTTCCATTTGCAGGCCAACATTAGGTAAAACTTAATCACGAGGACATGAAGAACACTCCAAAATATAAGCAGCACAAATGAATGGAAACAGGCCCAAAGGACCGAA
The DNA here is from genome assembly GCF_040958095.1 of Procambarus clarkii. Taxonomy (NCBI): domain Eukaryota; kingdom Metazoa; phylum Arthropoda; class Malacostraca; order Decapoda; family Cambaridae; genus Procambarus; species Procambarus clarkii. The sequence continues at coordinate 24,683,921 of NC_091193.1, forward strand.
AACTAAAAACCACAACTCTCAAGCACAAGACTGGAGCGTGAGTAAACCATAGAAAATTGTAGACTCAACCAGGTATATAAGCTGGCATTCCGGCTAGGTTGCACAAACCACAGTGCACTCCATTAGCCAAAATTCAGTCTCGACCCGTGGCAAGACAGATGGTCTCAGACAACTGGCTTACCTGATGAGCAAGGAGACCCCCTACAACACTGAATCCCTAACACTCCAGCGAAGAAAACTCTGACAGTGCAAGGGCAGTACTTAAAGAGCGCACAAGGAACTAAACCTTGAGCACTTACAGCTCCAAGCACAGTAAACTCCTGACTCATGCTGCACAAACATAAACAGGAAAACCTCAAAGGTATAACACCACTTAGGCGATGGGCAGGAGACCAGGGCCAGAGCGAACCGAGTGGGTTACCAGGCACGAATATATCAGTATAAGAACTGGTGGTGGAGCAGCTGGCTGACCCGGTCTGCTTCCCTCCTTTTCCCAAACGAGGAGAGGAAGGAGGGCCAAACTAGCTCATGCTACTTTCACACATTTTCTATTGTTTTCCTCAAAACCAGATTGCAGCTGTTTTGAGGCTGCAGTCTGGTTTTCTAACCAAGCAATGGTCTATTTTGTTTTGCTGACTTTCTGGCTGCCTTCTCTTGGTGATGGCAGATATGAATAAATTTACATCAATTTTTTCATAAGAATCACGGCTCCCTGTGCCTCTCTGAGGTAAACCAGGTTCTGGCACATGGTCCTCGGTAAGCCAATAAGAACTCCACGACTGATGGCACCTTGTAGTCTGGCACTATATCAGTATACAGTAGTAGCTTCAGGTACCCACAAGGGGCTCCCCAGAAAACGAAAACATAACCCTGCACCCGGCAAAGGAACCCAGAAACTAAGCCAGTGAAACAACCAGTTGCCAATTATTGTTTACTTTACTTTTTCCCTAATTTTATTTCTTTTGAGCAGTATTTTGCTCTGCCTTTTGTCATCAGTATTCTTGATTTTGAATCGATCTTTGATCCTCATGTTCCCCTCACCTCTTTGGGAGACCCAGATTCTTGTCCTGGTTCATGGTAGGTTGCCTGTCTCAGGGACCCTGTATGAGTGGGAGCCTCTGTGGTGCCAGTGCCTTAACCCCTGGGAAGTTACTGAGAGGGCTAGCAGAGAAAACAAACTAAACATAAAAAACTAAAGAGAGGTTTAAGGTAATTGGCATAATGGTGGAGTCAGAGATATGTAAAACTAAATACTGTATTAAATTCTGGAGTTGTTTAGTTGAGAAACAGGCGTTCCTATCTGCAGTATATAATGAAACAGAGCTAATTAGAGAACAAGAAAGAAAACTACTTATGGTGATGGATAATTTTCATGATACTACAGGAAGAAAAACTAGCAGAGATAAACTGGCAGAAATGATTTAGACATATATGTCAAACTGGAAAGTGTTACTATGGGGTAATACAAGTACAGTACTGGTATTGGCTCATGTAGCTACGATTTACTAATAACTTCACACAAAAAATAGCCTTCCTTACCTGCTGTATTCCATTACTCAATGTGAGCCCAGTGCTTGTGTTTGGAGTGGATGGCTCACGCGAAGGAGTACGAGGAGGGGGACACAATGGAGGTGGAGGAGTTCTATGCTGACCTGGAGGTAGCTGAGCAGTCATGTGATGCTGGCCAGGATTAGTAGCAGCACCAGTAGGCAGAGGTGGAGTCTTGTGGTGGATGGGTGGAGGAGGAGTGGTCATATAGTGAGGAACAGGAGTAACAGGAGCAACAGACGAAAGAGAACTACAGGGAGAATTTGAAGAAGAAGTAGAAGAGCTAATTGAAGTAGTTGAAGGTGTTTTGCCAACATTTGTGGAAGAATTAATAGGAGACTGCTGTGACATCACTGATACCCCTTTTGGGCTGGGTGAAAGTATATGGCACTGAGTGACGTGTGTTGTGGCAGCAATGTTGGCAGAGGTGGTAGTGGTTGTCACCACTATGCTCCCAGAAGTGAAAACAGTAGAAACACTAGCAGATGCAGTAGTGACAGATGAAATAATATAAGGAGATGGTGGTGGACAGGAAGAAGTGGTAGCAGTGGTTGCTACAGTGGTAGTGGTTGTGGTGGTGGTAGCAGCAGTGGTAGTGGTACTGGTTGTAGTGGTGGTTGTAAAAGCTGAAAAGGTAGTGGAGGAGGAGAGGGAGGAGATGGGAGGAGTGGAGGTAGAGGAGGGAGTGGTGATGCAGGTGGAAGTTGTTGTAGTTGTGGGTAACACAGATGATATATTCTGAGATGAACATATGGTGGAAGTTGGAATGGTGCTTATGTTGCTTGAAGGCTGAGAACAAGTTCCTTGAGATGGTATCTGTCGTATTGGAGGATTTAAGGGAGTGGTTTGGAGAGTCTTATTAGTACTATTTATTTCTGAAACTTGATTTTGTAATGAGGTTTGGGATGTTCGAATATTACTGGAAGAGGTTTGAGAACAAGAGTGTGCATTGGATGTATCATTTGACAGGCATGGCTTTGTATGGTTTAGCATTGTACTGTGCGAACTGTTTTGTGTCAAGGACTGAGAGTTATGTGAGGCGAGAGAAGTTGTTGTAGAATGATTATGAGTAGAATTATGTGATGTATTATAAGGAGTGTGGTAGGTTTGAGGTGTGGAACGTGGATGCGAGGTAATGGTTGAGGGGTTTGTAAAGCCATTAGGGATGTGGTGAGCAGGAGACTCCAAACCAGTTAAAACTCGACGAAGCTTGGTGAGAGCGCCCTTGGTAAGCCCCAAGTCTATTAGATCACGATCACTCATTTTTTTTAACTGAAAAGTACAAATCAGAGCACTTTATGAAAGCTAAATAAACTTGTCTATAACAAAGCTTATATCAATGAGAAGTACACATTAATATAAAACAGGCCCCCTATGCTTTGTAGTACAGCATGCATTTTTCATATGCAAATATACAGTATGTAAATATATGCTGCATACTATTTTATGTGTGAGATCTCATAGAAAGGGGTGAGATCAATGATTTTAGCTTGAATCTTCTCTATTTTTCTTGCATTTTTCTTCAGACATTGAAAAATTAACTCGGCAAAGTTCATTTTTAAAACAAACTTATTTAAATAAATTATTTGGCCTGATGCTAAGAGATGCTTTTCGTTAACCCCTTGTTAACACTGTCAAAGGTCAAAGGCAGAGTTTGAATGATCACAAAGTTTCTGGCTGCATAATATGTACCCGAGGATGAGGTGAAGGTGAAGCACCTCGCTTATAAGTCCATTGTATCCTGTCACTATTTGCATGATGGCTGGTGCAGTATGTTTTATGTTCTGTCGTGTTCTGGAAGTTGACAGGGTGTAATTTGGTACTAGTTGGCTATTGATACATGGCTTGGTTTGCTTGAGGTACAATATCTCCCCAATGTCCAGTCTTGTCTTGATGCTGTATTTGACAATTATTTTGTTGTTGTGTGTATCTCTGGCGATGGTTGATACCACCAAAATAATCAACAGATTCAGAGACAACAGGACACTGGACATCAGCGAGGCATTAAAAATCGAGCAAACCAAGCAATGTATCAATAGCCAACTAGCACTAGTTACACTGCCAACTTCCAGAACACGACAGAACATACAACATACTGCCCCAGCCTACACATCAAAAAGTCAAAACCAGCAATCAACAGCCAATTAACACATAATTACATTCTACCCACTTCCAAGACCCCAAACCAGCACAGAAGCAAGAAGATAAATGTATACCCATTGTATATACCCATTGCTTTGTTTTTTGTCTTTTCCCATTAATTTGTTTCCTGTCACCTCACCCAAAAACATTTATATCTCATCACCTCACCCAAAAACGAATAAAGCACGATCTGAGTATGTAAAATTGTCTCTGAAGATGTAAGAAGTGTTCTTGCCAAACGCTTCTAGGCGTCAGACCATATATAAAAGCATGAAAATGAACTTTGTTGAGTTAATTTTTTAAGTACCCCCCAACAGTGAACAAAAACATAAGAAATATCGAGAAGATTCCACCCAGTCCTCCAAAAAAAATGTGGAGGTAAATGTAACAGCCCCTTAAGTGCAATTATGTACTATATATGGCAGTCAGGAATTGTACTTATTTTCACTTAGTATTAAACCGTACTGTCAAATATATTGTGAATATTTGAGTTTACCTGAAAAGCTGAATAGAAAACCACGACCACACCTAAGCATCTTAGTTTTTGAAGATAAGCATTTTATTGCTTCTTAATTACAATTAATACTTAACCTATAGCTATATTGATATTACAGTTTTATAAAACAAATAAAACAAAACTAAAATATTTCAATAAATTGTAAACTCAGGATATTTTCAAATTTTGTATAAAATCTCTATTGTTTAACCACTGTGCTGCGCCGAGTTTATTGTGAAATCCCTCCCTATGTGGATGAAAAAGCGTGTTCCCAAAAAATTCTTTTTTCTTTGTAAAATGATAAATTTCCTTCCCTGAACATTTCTATGTAAAAATAAATACCAAATTCCACTTACTTTGGCTGTGGGGACGTGGACAAGGTGCGCTGTAACGTCATCAGGGACTGGTCGCCCGTGCGTGACTCGCCCAAACACGGTCTCGCGGGCCATTCAAGCACCGGGTGTTGCCACAAATATATTTTCAATTTGTTCTAGGTATTTCCAATGCAGTTTTATTTGTTGTTTTTATCGTATATGATGCATATGTGTGTCCTTTACAATATGTATACAGTAGAATGTTCATAATGTTCCATGGAACTGATACATTGTGTCAGGAATGTGTTCACAATAAATTTTTATTTTGGCAATATTACTTGTTAAAAATTCACTAAAATTACAATATGTACAGTTTTACACACTATTTACACAGTAACACACTGTATTACACACTCAGTACTTCGAAAGTGAGTAATAATCAACGAAGTAATCCATGGTGCACAGTACGACTTTGTTCTCGGTTCACCAGGTAGATTTTCACTTCCCGTTTCTTTGTTCTGTGTACTTGCAAATAATGCACTCATGTACACCCTTAGCTTTAGTACTTGTAGGTTGTATGTAGCCAAGCTTGTAAAGCATAAGGTAGTATTGAAAAGATTATAGGAAAAGGTAAATTTGTAAGGAAGTCTTGATAAGATCGCTTTGTAAGGTCCCACACAGGAAGAGATTCAACTATTCTTGAAAATATGGAAAACACCACCATGGAAGCCACTAACACAGTTCATCTATGCTACTTGTATCAGATGCATCCTCACTGAACGTAGAAAACGATTTATCTATTTATCATCTATATAAATTGGAGATAGCATGGATGGGCAAGGGTGGAGCTCAGAGCTACAACTGGATACGCTCACTGTATCATCCTCATAGGTGCTGTATCACTTGCATCCGACCTTTGTGTCAGGTCCTTATTGCGCCTAGCTTCACCAATATTATGACCCTTATGTTTTTCAAACAGTAAGGTTTGAATATCACCGACAGAGCTCCATCTTTCAACACCGGTTAGACAGGTGTTTGGGAGCCAGAGGTGCGTGCACCACCCATGGTTGATGGTTGCTTACTCACTACTAAGCTATCCAGCAGCCCTAGAGCATTCTGGGAATTTTTTCCAAGATCGCTGCCTCTCATTGGAAGTCCTAAGAGTCTATTTCGTACACAACCAACCTCGTACACATTTAGAATGGGTACAGAAAAATCAAAGAGAGTTTTCTCGGTTGGCGCAGTTTCCCGCCAACTGAGAATACTCGGTTGGCGCAGTTAAGTGGTTAATAAAACTGAAAAAGAAATTCCTGATATTTAAAACTTGTGTATAGCAAACTGAACTTCAAAACTTCATCCTAAAATTTTGAGTGTCTTAACAGAAAACGAGAAGAATAAATAGGGAGGTAAACTTTGGTTGTGGGAAGAGAACTTCCCACAACCAAACCATCGCCAGAGAAATCCTAGTAAACAACACAGAAATCATCGATAGATACAGCGATAGCAGGCGGCTTGACGTTTGCGAGGCACTACACATCAGGAAGTCAACACCAGCAATCAACAGCCAATTAATGCACAACTATATTCTACCCACCTCAAGACTCCGCTCCAATATAGAAGCATCAAGAAATATGGACCCATAGGCTTTCTACAATCACTTCTATTCAATACCCATTGTTTCGTGTTCTGTCTTGTGTTGATGAAATTAATACCCTATTAATGCCACCTCTTGTTCTGTCTTGTGTTGATGAAATTAATACCCTATTAATGCCACCTCACTCAAATGTAGATATAAACGAAATCGGAGATGCGTAAGTTCTATTCAGTTGTGTATTTGTAAACTAAAGTCTTTGAAAATGTAATAAGTTTTACGAAACGCGCTCGTGTCGCGTCAGACTAGAAATAAAAATTAATCTTGGAGAATTGATTTTTGATTTACCTCCAACAGTGAAAAGAAATGTACGAAAGATTGAGAAAATTCGTGTTAGAATTATTAATCTTACTTTTTCGGTCATATTTAATAATATACATATATATTATATATATATACATATATATTATATATATATACATATATATTATATATATATACATATATATTATATATATATACATATATATTATATATATATACATATATTACATATATATATCAAGTGTTGACCCTAGGGTCAACACTTGCAGCAGAGGAGCTCCAGCATATTTCAACAATCCTAAGTATTGTAGTACAGGTTGATGGTAGTGAGTGGTGTCCCAGAGAACATAAAGGTATAGTGTTCTTGAAAAATAGGTGAGATAACAGGAAAGTGCTAAGGGAAGTGAAAAATCGGATGAGAAAAAGTTGCCCTAGTGTTTACAGTGCAGAGAAGAACATTCAAGATGGCCACTGGCAAGGGGAAACACAAAACAAAGCTTGATTTTGAGGGATTCAATGAAGAAAGCATTGATATAACCAGTCTACATAACAAGTTGGTAAATTTAGATACTATAGTGAACTCTCATGTAGAAATAATTAGTAAATTGAAAAAAAGTAATGACCATTTGAATAGCAAAGTTTTATGTCTTGAGGGTTTAGTGAAAGACTTGCGCAAGGATAAGAATCAATTGGAAACAAATTGCAAAGCCATGGAAGAAGAAAATAAACTCTTAAAAATAGCTTTGGAAGAAGTTAAAGTAAATTTAAACATAAATGACTACAATAGGTTAGGCAAGGAAATTCAACAGGAGAAACAGCTTTTGTCAGCACAGATGGAGGAAGTTACACAGGGAATAGAACAGTGCAAGAAAGATATGCAACTCACTTATGCACAAGTGGCCAAGGAGAAGGAAAAAATAGAAGAAGCAGTAAAGGAAGTCAAACACTGCAGAAACCAAGATAAAACAAACATTAGGCTGGAAATGAGAAAAGAATTGGCATCTAACCCGAAGTTGGTGCAAAACACAGTTGATCGGAGTAAGTCCCTGATCATTTTTGGCTGCAAAGAAAAGGCGATAACATCTAGGTCAGAAAGAGCTGTAGAAGAAGCTAAAGTAGTAGATAAAATTGTTGGCCTTGTGGAAGGTCTTACAACCATAGAGAATGTGCGCGACTACAGGAGAATAGGCAGGTACGTAAAAGGGAAAGATCGACCTTTAAGGATCACCCTAAACGGTGCCAAACAGATGGCAGAAGTACTAAGGAATGCTAGAAAATTACAAAGTGATGAGGATGGGAAAGTGTGGTCGTTAAGACGAGATCTTTCAAAAGAAGATAGAGAAGAAGCTGAAACTGAACCTCGCCGAGGCAAAACATTTAAATGAGAGCAGGAATGAAGAAGAAATAAATTCTTTTTTTTACAAAGTGATAGGGGTAGGCAAACCAGTAAAGTGGTACATAAAGGCAAACCAACAAAATCAATAGAGAGAGAGGGGGAGTGAAGAATAAGGAGAGGGGGAACAAGTTCCTGAAGATTGCATACACCAACATAGATGGAGTGAGATCGAAGATACTGGAGTTAAGTGATGTAATACAGCTGCAGACACCAGACATTGTTGCACTCACGGAGACAAAACTTGAAGATGTAATTTTAAATGAGGTCATATTCCCAAGGGGCTACTAAATTTGGAGACGGGACAGAAAAATTAGGAAAGGCGGTGGCGTTGCTGTGCTGGTAAAAGAACACCTAAAGGTGAACGAAATAATGACTGCCAATCCACAAGAAGTTGACATAATAGCACTAGAGATCTGCCATGAGGATGATAAACTAATGATAATAAATGCATATAGTCCACCGCCAAGCAGCACATGGTCAAAGGAGGAGCTAGATAGTAAACGTGAAGGTCTTATAACAATAATGAGAGAGATTATAGCGAGAGCGGATAACGATAGATCACGACTGTTGATAGTCGGTGACTTCAACTTGAAATCCATAGACTGGGAAGCATATGAAGCTAAAACAGAAGATTTTTGGACCTGTAAATTTGTAGACCTTATCCTGGAAACATTCTTGTATCAACATGTTAAACAAGCTACGAGGATGAGGGAAGGGGACGTTCCCTCCATGCTAGATTTGATATTTACCAGGAAGGAGGAAGAGATATTTGACATTCAGTACCTTCCTCCCTTGGGTAAAAGTGACCATGTCTTTTTGGGAATAAAGTATGCAATGCGTTATAAGCTGGAAGAAAATAAGGAGGTTGAAGCAGTTGAAAAACCAGACTTCAGGAGAGGACATTATGGTGACCTTAGAAATTTTTTTAGTGAGTATAATTGGACAGACTTGATGCTAGGAAAAGAAGTGAATGAGATGTATGTCAAGTTTTGTGAAATATATGATAAAGGCACAAAAAAATTTATACCTATACCAAAACAGAGATGCAGGGCCAGAAAACAGGATTGGTTCGACAGAAATTGCGAGAGGGCAAGAGACCAAAAGACACAAAAATGGAATCAGTATAGGAAGAGGCCGAACCCCCAAACATACCAGCGATACAAAGATGCGAGAAACAACTACACGGCAGTGAGGAGAGAGGCAGAAAGAAATTTCGAAAAAGGGATTGCAGACAAATGTAAAACAGAACCAGGCCTATTCTATAAATTCATAAACAACAAATTGCAGGTAAAGGATAATATTCAGAGGTTGAAAATGGGAAATAGATTCACAGAAAATGAAAAGGAAATGTGTGAAACATTAAACGAAAAGTTCCAAAGTGTGTTTGTACAAAATGAAATCTTCAGAGAACCAGACACAATAAGAATTCCAGAGAACAACATAGAGCGTAGAGAGGTGTCTAGAGATGAAGTGGAAAACATGCTAAAGGAGCTCAGTAAGAACAAAGCAGCTGGCCCAGATGGCGTTTCACCATGGGTTCTGAGAGAATGTGCATTTGAGCTCAGCATTCCACTTCACCTGATCTTTCAGGCATCCCTGTGTACAGGAGTCATAGCAGATGTGTGGAAACAGGCTAACATAGTTCCAATCTACTAAAGTGGCAGCAGGGAAGACCACCTCAATTATAGACCTGTATCATTGACAAGTGTAATAGTGAAAGTATTGGAAAAACTAATCAAAACTAAATGGGTAGAACACCTGGAAAGAAATGATATAATATCAGACAGACAGTATGGTTTTCGCTTTGGAAGATCTTGTGTATCAAATTTACTCAGTTTTTATGATCGAGCCACAGAGATTTTACAGGAAAGAGATGGTTGGGTTGACTGCATCTATCTAGACCTAAAAAAGGCTTTCGACAGAGTTCCACATAGGAGGTTGTTCTGGAAACTGGAAAATATTCGAGGGGTGACAGGTAAGCTTCTAGCATGAATGAAATTTTTTTTGACTGATTGAAAAATGAGGGCAATGATCAGAGGCAATGTATCGGACTGGAGAAATGTCACAAGTGGAGTACCACAGGGTTCCGTTCTTGCACCAGTGATGTTTATTGTCTACATAAATGATCTACCAGTTGGTATACAGAATTATATGAAGATGTTTGCTGATGATGGTAAGATAATAGGAAAGATAAGAAACTTAGATGATTGTCATGCCCTTTAAAATGACCTAGACAAAATAAGTATATGGAGCAACACTTGGCAAATGGAATTTAATGTTAATAAATGCCATGTTATGGAATGTGGAATAGGAGAACATAGACCCCACACAACCTATATGTGAGAAATCTTTAAAGAATTCTGATAAAGAAAAAGATCTAGGGGTGGTTCTAGATAGAAAACTATTACCTGAGGACCACTTAAAGAACGTTGTGCGAGGAGCCTATGCTATGCTTTCTAACTTCAGAATTGCTTTTAAATACATATAGCAATATACTAAAAAAATTGTTCACGACTTTTGTTAGGCCAAAGCTAGAATATGCAGCGGTTGTGTGGTGCCCATATCTTAAAAAGCACATCAACAAACTGGAAAAGGTGCAAAAACATGTTAGTAAGTGGTTCCCAGAACTAAGGGTAAGAGCTATGAAGAGAGGTTAGAGGCATTAATGTTGCCAAAACTAGAAAACAGAAGAAAAAGAGGTGATACTACGTACAAAATAGCAACAGGAATTGATAAAATCGACAGGAAAGATTTCCCGAGACCTGGAACTATAAGAACAAGAGGTCATAGATTTAAACTAATTAAACAAAGATGCAGAAGAAATATAAGAAAATTCACTTTCGCAAACAGAGTGGTAGACGGTTGGAACAAGTTAAGTGAGAAGGTGATGGAGGCCAAAATTGTCAGTAGTTTCAGAGTGTTATATGAGAAAGAGTGCTGGGTAGACAGGACACCACGAGCGAAGCTCTCATCCTGTAACTACACTTAGGTAATTACACACACACACACACATATATAGATGGCGATATACTAAAGAAATTGTTCACGACTTTAGTTAGGCCAAAGCTAGAATATGCAGCGGTTGTGTGGTGCCCATATCTTAAAAAGCACACCAGCAAACTGGAAAAGGTGCAAAGACATGCTACTAAGTGGCTCCCAGAACTGAAGGGCAAGATCTACGAGGAGAGGTTAGAGGCATTAAATATGCCAAAACTAGAAGACAGAAGAAAAAGAGGTGATATGATCACTACATACAAAATAGTAACAGGAATTGATAAAATCGATAGGGAAGATTTCCTGAGACCTGGAACTTTAAGAACAAGAGGTCATAGATTTAAACTAGCTAAACACAGATGCCGAAGAAATATACGAAAATTCACTTTTGCAGAGTGGTAGACGGTTGGAAGAAGTTAGGTGAGAAGGTAGTGTAGGCCAAGACCGTCAGTAGTTTCAAAGCGTTATATGAGAGTGCTGGGAAGACGGGACACCACGAGCGTAGCTCTCATCCTGTAACTACACTTAGGTAATCACACACACACAGCCAGTACCACCTCCACAGTACCAGTAGGTGGTACTATCTATCTATCTATATCTATATAATATATATATATATATATATATATATATATATATATATATATATATATATATATATACATATATATATATAACTGAAAACTCGCACCCCAGAAGTGACTCGAACCCATACTGCCAGGAGCAACGCAACTGGTATGTACAGGACACCTTAATCCACTTGACCATCACGACCGGACAAAAGGAAGTGATAGCCGAAGCTATTTGAACCACTTCCCCGCCGGCACTCGGATGGTAATCTTGGGCATAGCATTTTATCAAATTTTAGTGGGGAAAGTCGTTCAAATAGCTTCGGCTATCACTTCCTTTTGTCCGATCGTGATGGGCAAGTGGATTAAGGCGTCCTGTCCATACCAGTTGCATTGCTCCTGGCCGTATGGGTTCGAGTCACTTCTGGGGTGTGAGTTTTCAGTTGCATATAGTCCTGGGGACCATTCAGGCTTGTTTGCATTTGTGTTCCTCACGTGTGCTCCAAGGAATGAAGAGATTTGATAAAATGCTATGCCCAAGATTACCATCCGAGTGCCAGCGGGGAAGTGGTTCAAATAGCTTCGGCTATCACTTTCTTTTGTCCGGTCGTGATGGTCAAGTGGATTTAGGCGTCCTGTACATACCAGTTGCGTTGCTCCTGGCAGTATAGGTTCGAGTCACTTCTGGGGTGTGAGTTTTCAGTTTCATATAGTCCTGGGGACCATTCAGGCTTGTTTGCACATATATAAATATAATGTCGTACCTAGTAGCCAGAACGCACTTCTCAGCCTACTATGCAAGGCCCGATTTGCCTAATAAGCCAAGTTTTCATGAATTAATTGTTTTTCGACTACCTAACCTAACCTAACTTTTTCGGCTACCTAACCTAACCTAACCTATATAGATAGGTTAGGTTAGGTAGGGTTGGTTAGGTTCCGTTATATATCTACGTTAATTTTAACTCCAATATAAAAAAATTGACCTCATACATAATGAAATGGGTAGCTTTATCATTTCATAAGAAAAAAATTAGAGAAAATATATTAATTCAGGAAAACTTGGCTTATTAGACAAATCGGGCCTTGCATAGTAGGCTGAGAAGTGCATTCTGGCTACTAGGTACGATATATATATATATATATATATATATATATATATATATATATATATATATATATGTATATATATATATATGTATATATATATATATATATATATATATATATATATATATTTATATATATATATATATATATATATATATATATTTATATATATATATATATATACAGTATATATATATATATATATATATATATATATATATATATATATATATATATATATATATATATATATATATATATATTATGTCGTACCTAGTAGCCAGAACTCACTTTTTGGCCTACTATTCAAGGCCCTATTTGCCTTGATATAACGTAGATATATGACCGAACCTAACCAACCCTACCTAACCTAACCTATCTTTATAGGTTAGGTTTGGTTAGGTAGCCGAAAAAGTTAGGTTAGGTTAGGTTAGGTAGGTTAGGTAGTCGAAAAACAAATAATTCATGAAAACTTGGCTTATTAGGCAAATCGGGCATTGCATAGTAGGCTGAGAAGTGCGTTCTGGCTACTAGGTACGACATTATATATATATATATTATATATATATACAGTATATATATTAGTATATTTTGGTAGCAGTCTTTCTTGTAAACATATATTATTAAATATGACCGAAAAAGTAAGATTAATAATTCTAACACGAATTTTCTCAATATTTCTTACGTTTCTCTTCACTGTCGATGGTAATTGAAAAATCAATTCTCCAAAATTCATTTTTATTTCCAGTCTGACGCGACACTTGAACGCGTTTCATAATAACTTATTACATTTTCAAAGACTTTAGTTTACACACACACAACTATAACCTGTAAACACTAAACAGAGTTCTATGCTATCATTTAAACAGCTTTCATCTTATATACCCGCATTTGGGTGAGGTGATATGTTACAACAGTTTTGGATGAGGTAAACAAAACTTTCAACACAAGATAGAACATGAAACAATGGGTATAAATTGGGTAAATTAAAGATAAGGATGGAAGTAACTGCAAAGGGCCCTTTGCAGTTACAACATAGGAATGTGCCTCAATGCCAACAGTGGCTGCCCAGACAGGTACAAGAGAAGTGTTGTCAACGCTTACGTCGCAACCTGTCCTCTTAAAAAGAACGTCGCTTTTGGCCGTTTGCCCGTATGGCCGAATTTGGACGTAATTTGAAATTGAAAAAAATATGAAAATAAATTTGGGATTTTTTTTTTCAACAACAGTAAGTTAAGGGTCCTCTGATAGGTTAGGTGGGCAGGAAATTCTCATAAAGTTTCAAAACGTTATGAAAAACGTTAATTTAAAGTGTCCTCTTATAACCTCTGCGCGTACGCCGGACGGCTCAAATAGAAAACGGAACAGAACGTCACTTTTGTGAGTGGATTTCATTTCAAATTACGTCCAAATTTAGCCATATCGCGCATACGAGCCAAAAGTGACGTTCTTTTTAAGAGGACGGGTTGTACGTCGAAGTGCTCACAGCCACAGCTCAGGATGGAAAGAAGTCGACGAAGAACTCTGTAGGGTAAGGCAGGTCCTAGTCAACAACGGCTTCTACAATGGTTTCATTGAAAACATCTTAAAAAGTAAAGTGAAACGCCATGCAACCTCTGAAGAGTCATCTCACACAACACCTGTACCCCCTTATTAGACTATTTTACAGGAACTTCTTTTCCACAGCTCATAAAATGGAGGAAAGGGTCCTGAAAGATATTGTTGATAGGAACGTTATCCCTACAGACAAAAATCAGAAGATAAAATTGATGATTTATTATAAAACCAAAAAAACGGCCAACCTACTTTTCATGAAAAACTCTTCAGACACAAAGCAGAACGCCTTAAAAGAGACCAATGTTGTCTATGCCTTCAAATGCCCACTTGGCGACTGTAAGCCTCAAAGAACTCGGTATATAGGCAAGACAAAAACATCTCTTTCCAGGCGATTAACAATGCAAACGCAACAGGGCTCCATTAAGGAACATATAATCTCTTCCCACACCCAGACCATCACCAGAGAAGACTTAACAGACAACACAGAAATCATCGATAGATACAGCGATAACAGGCGGCTTGACATCTGCGAGGCACTACACATCAAAAAGTCAACACCAGCAATCAACAGCCAATTAATGCACAACTATATTCTACCCACTTCAAGACTGCGTACCAATATAGAAGCATCAAGAGGAAGTATGGGCCAATAGGCCCTTTGCAGTTACTTCCATTCTTCCCTCTCATTTATCCAATTTATACCCATTGCACCGTGTTCTGTCTTGTGTTGGTCAAAAGTTTGTTCACCTCATCCAAAACTGTTGCAACATATCACCTCACCCAAATGCGAGTATGTAAGACAAGCTGTTCAATGTTAGCATTCAGTAAAACTCTCTTTAGTGTTTTCAGGTTACAGTTGCGTGTGTGTAAACTAAAGTCTTTGAAAATGTAATAAATTATTATGAAACGTGTTCAAGCGTCGCGTCAGACTAGAAATAAAAACCAAATTTGGAGAATTGATTTTTCAATATTACCATCAACAGTAAAAAGAAACATAAGAAATAGAGAAAATTTTTGTTAGAATTATTAATCTTACTTTTTCGGTCATATTTAACAACATATGTTTACAAGAAAGACTGCTACCAAAATATACTAATATATATATATATATATATATATATATATATATATATATATATATATATATATATATATATATATATATATATTTATTTATATATATATATATATATATATTTATTTATATATATATATATATATATTTATTTATATATATATATATATATATATATTTATTTATATATATATATATATATATTTATATATATATATATATATATATATATATTTATATATATATATATATATATATATATTTATATATATATATATATATATATATATATATATATATATATTTATATATATATATATATATTTATATATATATATATATATATATATATATATATATATATATATTTATATATATATATATATATATATATATATATATATATATATATATATATATGTCGTACCTAGTAGCCAGAACTCACTTCTCAGCCTACTATGCAAGGCCAAATTTGCCTAGTAAGCCAAGTTTTCATGAATTAATTGTTTTTCGACTACCTAACCTACCTAACCTAACCTAACCTAACTTTTTCGGCTACCTAACCAAACCTAACCTATAAAGATAGGTTAGGTTAGGTTAGGTAGGGTTGGTTAGGTTCGGTCATATATCTACGTTAATTTTAACTCCAATAAAAAAAAATTGACCTCATACATAATGAAATGGGTAGCTTTATCATTTCATAAGAAAAAAATTAGAAAAAATATATTAATTCAGGAAAACTTGGCTTATTAGGCAAATCGGGCCTTGAATAGTAGGCCAAAAAGTGAGTTCTGGCTACTAGGTACGACATATATATATATATATATATATATATATATATATATATATATATATATATATATATATATATATATATATATATATATATATATATATTTATATATATTTATATATATATATATATATATATATATATATATATATATATATATATATATATATATATATATATATAATATATATATATATAAAATGCTCCCACAAGGCATATATGCAACTGAAAACTCCACACCCCAGAAGCCTGGGAACCGTTCAGGCTTGTTTGCATTTGTGTTGCACACGTGGCCCCCAAAAATGACGCGATTTGAAAAAATAACTATGTCAAACATAGCCATCAGAGTGCCGTCGGGATGATGGGCAAATAGCCTCGGCTACCATCATCTTTTGTACAGTAGTGATGGTCGAGTGGTTAAGGTCTCCTGTACACCAGTTGCATAGTGCACCTGGCAGTATGGTTTCGAGTCACTTCTGGGGTGTATATGTGTGTAATTACCTAAGTAATTACCTAAGTGTAGTTACAGTATGAGAGCTACGCTCATGGTATCCCGTCTCCCCAGCACTCTTTGTCATATACAGTATGTCATACTATTGTATGTGTATGTGTATGTGTGTGTGTGTGTGTGTGTGTGTGTGTGTGTGTGTGTGTGTGTGTGTGTGTGTGTGTGTGTGTGTGTGTGTACTCACCTATTTGCACTCACCTATTTGTGCTTGTGGGGGTTGGGTTTTGGCTCTTTGGTCCCGCCTCTCAACTGTCAATGAACTGGTGTTCAGATTCCTGAGCCTACTGGGCTCTATCATATCTACATTTGAAACTGTGTATGGAGTCAGCCTCCACCACATCACTGCCTAATGCATTCCATCTGTTAACTACTCTGACACTGAAAAAGTTCTTTCTAACGTCCCTGTGACTCATGTGGGTACTTAGTTTCTACCTGTGTCCCCTTGTTTGTGTATCATCAGTATTGAATAGTTTATCCTTGTCTACCCTGTCTATTCCCCTGAGGATTTTGTATGTAGTGATCATGTCTCCCCTTACTCTTCTGTCTTTCAGTGTTGTAAGGTGCATTTCCCGCAGCCTTTCCTCGTAACCCATGCCTCTTAGTTCTGGGACTAGTCTAGTGGCATACCTCTGAATTCTCTCCAGCTTCGTCTTGTGCTTGACAAGGTACGGGCTCCATGCTGGGTCCACATACTCCAGGATTGGTCTTACATATGTGGTATACAAGATTCTGAACGATTCCTTACACAGGTTCCTGAAGGCTGTTCTGATGTTAGCCAGCCTCGCATATGCCGCAGACATAATTCTTTTTACGTGTGTGTGTGTGTAGTTACTTAAGTATAGTTACAGGATGAGAGCTACGTTTATGGTGTCCCATCTTCCCACCACTCTTTGCCATATAACGGGGTGTGTGTGTATGTGTGTTTATTCATCTAGTTGTATTCATTTAGTTGTGCTTGCAGGGGGTCGCGCTCTGCTCTTTGTCAATCAAGAACTGTTTGCCGCTCAACTCTCAATCAATCAACTGTTATGAACTACCATTTGTATTATTTTTTTCACACACACACACACGTCACCAGTGTGTGTGGGGGCGCCGGTGTGTGTGGGGGCGCTGGTGGCTATGTGGATAGCACTCTGGACACGTGATCCTGTGGCATGGTTTCGATTCCCGGCGCCGGCGAGAAACGATGGGCAGTTTCTTTCACCCTGATGCTCCTGTTACCTAGCAGTAAAATGGGTACCTGGGTGTTAGTCAGCTGTCACAGGCTGCTTCCTGGGGGGTGGAGGCCTGGTCGAGGACTGGGCCGCGGTAAAGCCCCGAAATCATCTCAAGATACCCTCAGGATAGCCTGTTACCTAGCAGTAAATAGGTACCTGGGAATTAGTCAGCTGTCACGGGCTGCTTTCTGGGGTGTGTGTGTGTGTGGTGTGGGGAAAAAAAATAGTAGTTAGTAACAGTTTATTGTCAGTTGAGAGGCAGGCCGAAAGAGCAGAGCTCAACCCCCACAAGCACAACTAGGTGAATGCACACACACACACACCCAGGAAGCAGCCTGTAACAGCTGTCTAACTCCAGGTACCTATTTCCTGCTAGGTAACAGGCGCATCAGGGTGAAAGAAACTCTGCACATTGTTCCTCGCCAGCGCCGGGATTCGAACCTGGGCCACAGGATTACGAGTCCCGTGCACTGTCCACTCAGCTACCAGAGCCCTAAAAAAAAAACACATGACCTGTGTGTGTGTAATTACCTAAGTGTAGTTACAGGATGAGAGCTACGCTCGTGGTGTCCCGTCTTCCCAGCACTCTTTGTCATATAACGCTTTGAAACTACTGACGGTCTTGGCCTCCACCACCTTCTCACTTAACTTGTTCCAACCGTCTACCACTCTATTTGCGAAGGTGAATTTTCTTATATTTCTTCGGCATCTGTGTTTAGCTAGTTTAAATCTATGGCCTCTTGTTCTTGAAGTTCCAGGTCTCAGGAAGTCTTCCCTGTCGATTTTATCAATTCCTGTTACTATTTTGTACGTAGTGATCATATCACCTCTTTTTCTTCTGTCTTCTAGTTTTGGCATATTTAATGCTTCTAACCTCTCCTCGTAGCTCTTGCCCTTCAATTCTGGGAGCCACTTAGTAGCATGTCTTTGCACCTTTTCCAGTTTGTTGATGTGCTTCTTAAGATATGGGCACCACACAACAGCTGCATATTCTAGCTTTGGCCTAACAAAAGTCATGAACAATTTCTTTAGTATATCGCCATCCATGTATTTAAATGCAATTCTGAAGTTAGAAAGCATTGCATAGGCTCCTTGCACAATATTCTTAATGTGGTCCTCAGGTGATAGTTTTCTATCTAGAACCACTCCTAGATCTCTTTCTTTATCAGAATTCTTTAAAGATTTCTCACATAATATATAGGTTGTGTGGGGTCTATGTTCTCCTATTCCACATTCCATAACATGACATTTATTAACATTAAATTCCATATGCCAAGTGGTGCTCCATATACTTACTTTGTCGAGGTCACCTTGAAGGGCATGGCAATCATCTAAGTTTCTTAAAACAAATCCACAAGGGCCGTGACACGGATTCAAACCTATGTCCGGGAGCATCCCAGACGCTGACTTAATCGACGGAGCTACGACATGGTCAAACTACACTGAGCTACGTGTGTGTGTGTGTGTGTGTGTAATTACCTAAGTGTAATTACCTAAGTGTAGTTAAAGGATGAGAGCTACGCTCGTGGTGTCCCGTCTTCCCAGCACTCTTTGTCATATAACGCTTTGAAACTACTGATGGTCTTGGCCTCCACCACCTTCTCACCTAACTTGTTCCAACCGTCTACCACTCTGTTTGCGAAAGTGAATTTTCTGTTACTATCATCCGACTTCCGGATGATGGCGGTTTTCCCCGATGGCTCTGTACTAGTGTGTGTGTAATTACCTAAGTGTAATTACCTAAGTGTAGTTACAGGATGAGAGCTACGCTCGTGGTGTCCCGTCTTCCCAGCACTCTTTGTCATATAACGCTTTGAAACTACTGACGGTCTTGGCCTCCACCACCTTCTCACTTAACTTGTTCCAACCGTCTACCACTCTATTTGCGAAGGTGAATTTTCTTATATTTCTTCGGCATCTGTGTTTAGCTAGTTTAAATCTATGGCCTCTTGTTCTTGAAGTTCCAGGTCTCAGGAAGTCTTCCCTGTCGATTTTATCAATTCCTGTTACTATTTTGTACGTAGTGATCATATCACCTCTTTTTCTTCTGTCTTCTAGTTTTGGCATATTTAATGCTTCTAACCTCTCCTCGTAGCTCTTGCCCTTCAATTCTGGGAGCCACTTAGTAGCATGTCTTTGCACCTTTTCCAGTTTGTTGATGTGCTTCTTAAGATATGGGCACCACACAACAGCTGCATATTCTAGCTTTGGCCTAACAAAAGTCATGAACAATTTCTTTAGTATATCGCCATCCATGTATTTAAATGCAATTCTGAAGTTAGAAAGCATTGCATAGGCTCCTTGCACAATATTCTTAATGTGGTCCTCAGGTGATAGTTTTCTATCTAGAACCACTCCTAGATCTCTTTCTTTATCAGAATTCTTTAAAGATTTCTCACATAATATATAGGTTGTGTGGGGTCTATGTTCTCCTATTCCACATTCCATAACATGACATTTATTAAGATTAAATTCCATTTGCCAGGTGGTGCTCCATATACTTATTTTGTCCAGGTCTTCTTGAAGGGCATGACAATCATCTAAATTTCTTATCCTTCCTATTATCTTAGCATCATCAGCAAACATGTTCATATAATTCTGTATACCAACTGGTAGATCATTTATGTACACAATAAACATCACTGGTGCAAGAACTGAACCCTGTGGTTCACACACACAACCCTGTGTGTGTGTGTGTGTGTGTGTGTGTGGAAAACAAATAAATTGTTAGTACAGTAGTTAGTAACAGTTGATTGATTGACAGTTGAGAGGCAGGCTGAAAGAGCTGAGCTCAACCCCCGCAAGCACAACTAGGTGAATACAAGGTGAATACACACACACACACATATACTCATACATACATACAGTATTTTATTTTTATAACCATATTTGTATACTCCCCTTTAAAACTCACCTTGTCAATTGGGTAACCCGAGAGTTGCTGGTAATACTTGTTAAGTCTCTCATGTTTTACAAATTCGGGGTTGAGGCAGTTGTTATTGTTCACAGCACACTTTTCTGAAGTGGACTGGTTGGTGGAACTGGAACTTCCTGTGGACGATGGTTGTCGGATCCCTGAATTACTGCTAATGGTTTGGACACACTTTTCTAGGTTTCCTCCCTGGACGACTGGTGGTGATGTGTTTCTATTAGTTTGAGTGGCACTTAAAGATAGAGGGGTGGAGGACAATAATCCACTGACTGTGTGGCTACTGATGCTGTTTGTTTTACATGTGGAAGAGCTTGCTGTAACAGATGCAGTCACACCAGTTCTACTTGTAGTGGTGGTAATGTCGGAAGTTGGGCAGGGACTTTGACTATTTTGTCTAGTAACATTCTTAATGTTACTAGTAGAAGCTGCAGAACTGGATGAAGAAGAGGTAGATGAAGTGGTAACAGCAGTCGAATTTCCTGACCATCGAGAAGAGTTTTTTGGGTGATTACTGCTACTGGAGAAAGTAAGAGAAGACTGCATCACACCACGTGATGCTGATGGACTGTTCTGATGACTTTGGTTTCCTACTGTTCCTTCAACGTCACCTCCTGATGAACCTCCAGGTACTCTAGTTCGAGAACCTGAGCGTTCTGATTGTCTCTGGGACCGACTTCCGGATGATGGCGGTTTTCCCCGATGGCTCTGTACTAATGAAGTGGTCCCAAGAGGTGTATTTGAATGATTAGTACCAGCTTGAGTTGTTGTAACTGTTTGAGTAACAACTATAGCATGTTTGTGTGCTGGTTGAGCACTTGAATGAACAGACGATATTATGCTGGCAGAAGTTGTTGATGTTGAGGATGTAATGGTAAGTGGAAGATTGGCTGCTGTTGTGGTTGTTGTAGTTGTTGTGGTTGTAGTAGGCCGAGACAAAGGAGATGAGGCACGACTAGGACTTAGCGACTGCAAAGGCGAAACATAAGGGGAGGACTGTGGAGAGCTTAGTGGAGAATTGGATGCTGGAGGCCCATTATGGTTAACTAATCCCCCACCACTTTCCTCACTGCTTGAGCCATCAGAGTTTGATCTTTTACCTTCTGGCATACAGCCCGGAACTGCCCCAACCATTTGAGGATACTGGTAGTAGTGGAAGTTGCCAGGGTGATTACATGGGTAGCTGGGTGCCATTGTCAGTGCAACTGTTCAGAAAAACACAAAACATTTATTACAGATTGATTAAAAGGTAATGAATTTCATTTAGTAAATATTAAAAAGCTTAAGAATTAAAATAATAAATATTTTCAGTAATTTTAGTGACATGATTAATTATGAAATGCATGGACCTAACTCTGGAAATAATCAAATCCGAAGACAAATGACAAGTTGTGAAACGTTGTAAAATTTAATTACACAGTACAAACAAAAATGCTCACTGGGCTTTGCAAACAGATACTTCATAAAAATGTAATATGGAAGCAAATGATACTTTGCTTCTATTAAGAAAACCAGCATTAAATGTAATGAAGCACCATTTTCTAGGTGAGTCCCAAAGACTCCCTGGAGCTATAGAACTGATATTAGCTATATTAGTCTAGGGCTTCAGTCACATGAAGTTGTCATGCCTACCGGAAACAACGAGCCAGAATCTGGTTCCCTCAAAGGGACACAGGAAGCAATGACCTATGAAAACATCTCTCTTTGAGAGTATATTCATGTCTGCCATCGACTGGGGTTGGGCACCCAGAAAGGTAGGCATCTCAAAACAGACTTCAACTAGTAAAAAAATGCAACCGGAGACCGAAAGAGAGGCTAAGAACTCATCCTAAGAAAAACAATGAAACAAGCAAATTGTCATCAACCTCCCGGGAGAGACCACCGCCCCACCGAGTCGGCCGTCGGTGAACCAGTTTGGAGACTGAGCAACCGGAAGAAAAAAACAGCGTTGAATGTAATGAACCGCCATTTTCTGGGTGAGATCCGGAGGCTCCCAGGACCTTACTAGGCTGATATGCTAATGTCAGAATTTGGCATTAGTCATGTGTATGGAGTTCTGTGGGCCTACCGGGGACCACGGCCAGAATCTAGCTCCCTCAGAGAGGCAAGGGGAGCAATGGCCTATAGAAACCCCCATGGGGTTGGAAGCATTCTATGTCTGCCATCGACCGGGTCAGGCGCCCAGAAAGGTAAACGTCCCAAAACAACCCCTATTCTGGTGAAACTGCTACCACAAACCGAATAAATGGATAGAACTCCCCTAAAGAAACAAGCAAATGATCATGACGTCGCACGTCGCCGTGCCGCTGTCTGCGCGGCAAATCAAAATCAAAACAGACTACTGAATGGTTGAAAAATGAGACCAATGCCATCAAGATATCAAAAGAACTCCCCCAACAAAAGAACAAATGACCAAAACTTCGTCAAACCAGCCCCCATGCTAACTAGCACTACCTCCCCCTTGGGGGGAGGGGGAAGCCAGCCTGGGTTAGCCGTACTGCCATTGGTCAGTTTTGGAATTATGAAATTCCTGAATTTTATAATTTCATCTCTCTGACACCCTCCCTCCAGCTGCTGACTGGAGGGAGGGAGGATGTCAGGGAGCCTTTGGGGCTCACCCAAAAACTGGTGTTTCATTACATTCAATGCTGAATTTCTGAGGGAAGCCCCTGTTGGCTCCCAGAAACTAACTACCCACAAAGCAAGGAAAACATGGGACCAACCAAGGAGACAGAAGCATTGCAGGTATCAACTCAAAGGCAAAACAGGCCTTTGTGACACACCCCAAAGCAGCACAAGGCTGCTGAGAACCGAGGACAGTAACAAGATACCAGGCCGGCAAGACCCCAGGCACCTACCAAAACCCTCGTATCTGAATAATGGCCCAAGATGAGCAAAAACAGCCATCAGAGGCATACACACGGAGAGCAAGAACATGAGGGAAGACCGCGGGCTGGCTAGACTGAACAACACTGTGGATGACCTGATACACACAAGCCCCGGAACAGAGAACCAGGGAAACCGGAAAAACCTACAAAAGCCCACTGACGTAGAACCGACAGCACGACGGTAGTAAAGTAAAGTCGTCAAAGGATAAAGCATGCTTTGAACCCCTGGCTGAACCAATCAGGTATCCACAAATGTATCTATACCCCTCCGGAAGCCAGCCGAAACACTTCTCGGCAGAAAAGGAGACGGCTGCAACTGAACAAAACACCCACAAGGGCCAAGGAACAAAAAGTTACCAAAAAACCAGCGTTGAATGTAATGAAACGCCATTTTCTGGGTGAGACCCGGAGGCGACCCGAAGGCTCCCTGGAGCTTTACCAGGCTGATATGCTAATGTCAGACTTTGGTATCAGTCATGTGTATGGAGTTTTAGGGCCTACCTGAGGGAACCTGGCCTCCTCAGAGGCAAGGGAAGCAATGGCCTACAGAAACCCCCATGTGGTTGGAAGCATTCTATGTCTGCCATCGACCGGGTCAAGCATCCAGAAAGGTAAGCATTCCAAAACAAACCCCTATTCTGGTTAAAATTGCTACCAAAAGCCGAACTAGTGGATAGAACTCCCCAACAGAAAACAAGCAAACTAGTATGACGTCACACGTCACCGCGCCGCTGTCTGCGCAGCTCCCCCCTCCCCGGGAGGAGAAGGGGGAGCCCCAGACCTCTCACGTCGGCTATCCACCCATCAGATCTGAGGCTGGATGTCAAAACACGCGAAAAACAGCCGACCGGAGGGAGGGAGGGTTGCTGGAGAGCATCCGGGTCTCACCCAGAAAATGGCATTTCATTACACTCAACGCTGGTTTTCTGGGGGGAGCCCCGTCGGCTCCCTGGAGCTAACTACCCACAGAGGAAGGTCTAAGGGAAGGAACCGCGAGGCGGACACCACGCACCCCTCAGTGGAAGCGAGACAACCGGCAGCCAAAGCCAACCCAAGGCGACACAGCCTGAAAAGAGCCCGGGAACAACACGAGACAATGAGCAGCAAGGCCCCAGAATGAACACCGAAGATCAGTGCCCGAATGACAGCAAGGACACGCTGCCCAGACGGCAGCAAGAGCAGCGAAGCCACGAACGCCACGGGCATGGGGAAAGAACACAGTTAGGCTAGCCGCAAAAACACGGCTAACAATCCGGGACACCGTCACCCGCGAACAGGGAAGAATGGAACCGGATCAACTCAAAGCGCGCACCGGGCATAAAGGTTGTGGCATGCAAATAACAGAGGAGGGCCGCCACTGAACATAAAACACGACACACCCCCGGCCCGACCAACCAAGCACCAACAGCCCAAGGACCCCCTCCGGAACGCAGCAGCCCCATCCTGTGCCAGAAAAGATGGAGACCGCTGCCACCGAACAACCAAAACGCCAAAACCGAAGGAGCATAAAAAACGCCTGTAGAGGAGCAAGAAGCCCAGCGACCCGACCCCCAGAGGCAAATGCCAACAGGAAAAAGAGCCGACGAAAAAACAAACCGGAACCGAAAGGGAACCACCATCCGAGGAGAAGACAGAGCACGCTGACCCGAGACCAGGACAGTGCAAGCGGCGCACAAACAGGCCAGAGGTGAAACAACGCACGAGACTGCTTACTAATGGTGCAGAAGCAACACCAAAACCGAAAGCCAGCCGAAGCGGCTCCGCCAGCGCCGCACGAAACGAAGCGACAGTACGTGGCAAGACGACGGCCGCCCAACCCCCACCAGAAAAACCAAGTTGACGCTAACAACTGCAGCCACCTAAGAAGGGACATGAGGAAAAGGAAGGACCACCAAAATACCCCATACTGCTGCCAAGAAGAAGTACGCAGGTGGGACACCTACCACGAAGCCGCCAGACCACCAACCGGAGGGGAGACACACGAGGCAGAATGTAAGCAGTCCCGACAAGGCACCTCCGAGCCCAGGAAAAGGCAGAGCCACGGGAAGATCTCGGGCGTGACCACCAAAGCCCAGGCGGCACAAAGGAGATGGAATGTCTGTCAAACAGAAAGCTCCCCAATGCTAGCAAGCCCACCAGATCAGAAACGACAGGTCCGATGTGAGACATCACAAGACCCTGAAAGGCAACCGGCAGGGCAAGCCAGGACAACCGAAGAAGGCGTAAGGGTTGCCACCAGAACAGTACCCGAAGCAAGGGGTACAAGCAATGAAAACAGACCAAGACACATAAGGGCACCATAGGACACAGGCTGAAATAACGCCCAAGAAGCCAAGGAACGCATGAAGATCACCCCTGTGGCAGAGGAAACAAAGGGAACGCACAAGGAAGGAAAGCAGTAGAAACCGACCTCCCCCCCCCTATAGCAGCAAGTGCAGGCAAAACCGACCAAAGGAGATGCCAGGGAAGCGACTGGGGAAAAGCAGGACAAAAGAGCCAAAGCGCAAACCCCAGGATACAACCAGGGGTGGACAATCAGGCAGGGACAGAACCCCAGGCACATGGGAGGGCCAAGCCAGGGACCCGAAGACAGCGAAAAATAACAAGCAAACCCCCCGACGCAAACCCTAGGCACAAAATACAGCAAAGTGCCACACCACAACCTGACACAGGAACAAGGACACGCCACCGCGAAACACGGTACCAATGCACACGTGCTGCAGCAACATGCACCACCGCAACACGCAACATGTAAGTAGCAACTTGCCTCTACAAAGGCAAAGAACGGTGCAGGCAGACCTCAGACAGGGCCAACTGAGACACGACAGAACCCAGTAGGCCCAGGAACCTGCACACCCGGCGACCGACGGCGGAGATACCTGCTGGATGAGGTTCAGGGAGTTCATTTACTCCCCAAGCCCGGCCCGAGGCTAGGCTTGACATGTGAGAGTTTGGTCCACCAGGCTGTTGCTTGGAGCGGCCCGCAGGCCCTCAAACCCACCACAGCCAGGATGGGCCGAAACCTCTATTCAAAAACAGGCTAGTGTTCCTAGGAAGTCCACGGATGTACCGGCAATATGGCGGATGCTCGCAGGTAGGATGTGTAACAACCGCAGACCTCTGATGTTTATACAATGTTCCCCGAGTGTGCCCATGGCACCACTGCACTCCACTGGTACTATCCCGCATGTTCTTCCATATAGGCGGGACCCAAGAACCAGAGCTCAAACCCCGCAAGCACAACCAGGAGAGCCCTACCAGGTGAGTACATAACCAGCACCACAACCCACACACCTCATAACACAAAAGAGGTGGGTCCCCTGAATGACTCTAGCATGGGTTCGACATGCACATGAGTGGGACTGGAAGGGTTGAAAAGGGACAGTCACTGGTGTGCTAACGGTCTAATTTATACATAAATATACCTAAATAAAGACAGGTATATAAACATCTTCGCATCCAACGCCCGGCCAAAAGACGCCAGATCGCAGAAACTCACCTGGCGAACGGAGGCACGAACGTGACATGGCCCAACAGTGCCCAGAAGATCCTGGGAACACCGCCAGGTGAAGAAACCAGAGCCGGACACGCAGGAGAGCAGGGTAGAGGCGAAGGAGGAGGCCCACACCCATGACACAGGGAAAACCACGGCGTCTTCCCCACAGCTGGAATCCAGAACACCCCCGGAGCGAAGGGGCACATATCGGAGAAGGGAGAAGAGTGAGAGGTGAAGCACCCGAGAAAAAAGGGTGCAAAACACCAGCACTGAAACACACCGCCCAGACCAAAACAAACTCTACGGCGCATGTGCATGACATGCTGGCCGAACCGCACAACCTGCGCTGCGGGAAGGCGCCAACCAGGACTACTGCACCAGAAAAGTAGCCAAACAGAACACAACCCCAGGGAACCGCGAAGTAGAAAAACAACCCACCCATCACACGGGATAGGAGCCAAAAGAGGAAGCAGGAACAACAAAACCGGCCAACTAAGCGAAGACAAGGAGCCCAAAGGGAACCCAACCGGGCCATGAGTAGCCCAACTGGGCTACAAGAAGCCCAACTGGGCCACAAGTAGCCCAATACGGCGACCTGGTCTAGGAGCCGACAGATGTTCCAATAATACGGGAAGTAGCGAAAACCTTCCCGAATCCTCGAGAACACAGAAGCAAACACCAGTCCCGAAGGCACACAAAGGCATAGTCGCACCCGAGACCAGAAGTCGTGTAGAACCCTAAGAACGGGGAAACATGACGAAGACACCGTCCCAAAAAGGGGTGGGGCATCCACCCACAGGACGGAACCAACCGACTCAAAGGACATGGAACCAAGCCCGGGGTGGGGCCGACGCCCAACAGCACGCACAGCGAGGGGGGGAGGGGGGAGGGAAGGAAAACCCCCCGCAGGGTCCTTCCTACAAGGCCAAGGGCCCCCCCCCCCAAGTCAGCGCCTTCCCAGCCCGGGGAACCCACACGACAGGCCCCGGGGCCGAGCCATCCCCCCAAAGCCCCGGCCGTACCAGGAAACCGGGACAGCCGCGAAAATACTAAGGAAGGGAGCCCACTGGCAGACTCTTACAACACGGCTGGAGGAACAGGCTCAAATGCCCCCATCACTACCCCGGAAGGGAAATTCCCCAAGACTGCCAGAGTCTCAAAACCATCGAACCCCGCAGACGGTAAAGAACCAGATGTAGGCAGGAAGGGGGGATCCAGGGGAAAGACAAGGGGGCGTGGAAGGAACCGAAGCAACCAACATCCCTAAGTCCCAATACGAACCAAAACGGGGCAGCCCCGGGGCTCCTGGGGAGTAAACAAATGAGAGCATTGCCACCACCAAGGCTCAAAGTGCAACGCCCCTGCTGCCCACACCCGCTTAGTCAGCACAACTGGGTAACTGAGCCACAACGAGCAACAAAACTCGCAGGACTTCGGGTTGGTGTCACCGACCCCACAGGCAGCAGACGGAGGCAAAACAGAGTCACCCTGAGACAAGGGGTGAGAGCAACCCTCAAACTCGCTGGAAGCGAGGGGGGACTCCGGGGTCACATCCATCGGACCCGCGCGCCCCCAGGGGTTTCCCAGGGTCCCGAGTGTTTACTATAAGAGGACTCGCACTCAGGTAATACCAGGCAGGGTACTGGTAACCGGCGCCCAAAGCTACCAAACAACTTTCTAAGAGCTGAACCCCCAAGACGTGTACACTCACGGGGACCTAGCGGGGGAAACCACCAGAAAAATACTCAGAACACAAGGGACACAAAGGGGCAAGAATGAAGGCAGACCCCCACCAGGTAGATAAACAAAAAATAAAAATAAAACCCTGCAAGAGGACAGCGTACCCAAGCGGAACAGTGCCGGCCGCCATGATTGGTGGAAACAAGCTGCACAGTACCCTGTGCCCCACCAGTGCAAAACTGCCCCTTACCCTAAGGCGAACAAGGGAGACAGAACACCCGAGCACACAAAGAGCGGGCGAAAACTAAGCAGTAAACGGCCTAGCAGGGGCAGATCCCAAAGAACTTGTGGAAGGTGGCCCCAAGGGCAGTACTTACAGGGCACCTACAAAAGGGAACCCAAGGCCCATGCAGCACAAGTACTGGAGACTCACTCCCGGCTCACGCACCACCTAGAAGACAAACACCACACTCTAGGTACAGTGCTGAAACAACTATTGGAGCCGGAGCACACAACTGGTGCCTATAGCATCAGCCGAAGAACTGATGGGTGGATAGCCGGCGTGGGAGGTCTGGGGCTCCCCCTTCCCCCTCCCGGGGAGGGGGAAGCTGCGCAGACAGCGGCGCGGTGACATGTGACGTCATACTAGTTTGCTTGTTTTCTGTTGGGGAGTTCTATCCACTAGTTCGGCTTTTGGTAACAATTTTAACCAGAATAGGGGTTTGTTTTGGAATGCTTACCTTTCTGGATGCTTGACCCGGTTTATGGCAGACATAGAATGCTTCCAACCGCACGGGGGTTTCTATAGGCCATTGCTCCCCCTTGCCTTTCTGAGGAGGCCAGGTTCTGGCCATGGTCCCCGGTAGGCCTAAGAACTCCATACACATGACTGATGCCAAAGTCTGACATTAGCATATCAGCCTGGTAAAGCTCCGGGGAGCCGACGGGGCTATCCCCAGAAACAACCCTGGACCAAAGGGGATCTCATGAAATGTGCAGGAGAGAGAAAAGAAGGAACCTGACCAGAGGCCAGGCAGGATCAGGTGATACATGAGCAGGCCGGAGGTGAAACAGCACAATAAGCATGCGAAACCGTGCCAGGAAAACCACATCCATTAATGCAAGTCACAGTGGCTCCGCCAACACCACAGAAGAAGAGGTAATAGCAATCGGCAAAAGACACCGACCAAGGAACAGCCAGAAAGAAAGAGCAAAAAACACCCAGAACCAAACAACAACAAAGGGATAGAAAAAAGGTGAAAAGACGGCCAAGAGTCCATACTGTCGCCAGAAGAATTGCAGGTGGGACACCTATAACAAGCCATCTGATCACAGAGAGGGTGATCTACATGCGTCAATACACCAGACAGAAAGAGCGGAAGAGAAGGCTGAACCAACGATGAACACCACTCACCTGGCTCTCGGAAAGAGGCGGAGCCACAGAAATAGACCGAAATTGGACATCATGTTTGCAGCACCTGAAACCAAGGCTGGGCCAGCCTTAAGGGAGCCAAAAGGATCACACTCTCCCTGGCAGATTCCAGACATGCCAGAAAGCGGAGCAACAGCCGGACCGACGGAAAGAGGTAATGCACCCCTACTCCGACTAGTCCAACCAAAGGCGTCCACTGATGGGGAATGGCACCACAGAAGGTAGCAGACTCCAAGACTACGCAGACACGAAGAGACGTCCGGGCACCCAAACGTCTGGCAAAGCCAGGAACAGAAACAACGGTCCATTCGATGGAATGAAGCAAGAGACCTGAATGTGTAACGTGTAGAGCCAAACCCCGAGAACCCAGCAGAAGGGTTAAATGAAGTGACCAGCTCTAGAGGCATGGGCCGAAGAAAGGAATCAACTGGTTCAGACGAGACAAGTCCGGAATTTACCAGAGATCCGCACAGTCCCGTTTCAGGGCCCAGAAACATGTGGGAAACCCACCGAAGAGATAAAGTGAAATCGATCAAGCTCAAGCGAACCCACTCCGAGATGATCCAATGAATGTAAGAATTAGAGGCCTGCTCCACCAAACCCGAACCACCCAAAGGATGAATGGCTGCCCAATGCCAAGAAAGGTCACATGACCTGAAAATCCATGATTCCTGGGACCAAGCAAAAGAGAAAGAGCCAAAGCGAACCCGGGGAGCTAGAGATAAATAATACAGTAATTTACACTTGGGAAATACTTGAAGGACTGGGTCCAAATCTGCACACACAAATAATACCACATGAGACCAGAAGGCATAAGAGGATGTGCAAAACAGCCCCATAAAAAAACAGATGCAATAGGTACAAAGAGAGAAATCTTTCAACATCAAAGGCCCAAGGCTTTTCAACACTCTCCCAAACATGTAAGGGCATAACTGGCCAACCTCTCAATGTTCAAAAGGGAACTTGATAAACACCTTCACAGCACACCTGATCAACCAGGCTATGACTGCGACCAAAGAGCCAAAACCTCAACCCCTGCAAGCACAATTAGGCGAGAACATCAAGCTGCAAGCAGCTGTATCAACCATCCTGGTTGACCAGATCACCAACCAGAAAGCATGATCAGAGACATTCCACAGGTATGTTGATCCTTGAAATCTTCAAAAGGTAACCAAAAGGAAGGACTAAGCATCTGCCTCCAATGTCAGATGGACAGACAAACATTCACTTTTATAGATATAGAAATAATCACATGCACACATATCAATTTCATTTAAAGGTGGGTATAATTAAGAAAAGGATTTACACACTGATGATCATGAGTAGATAAAGAAACATGGTGTAGAAAAATAATTGATCCTAAACTGATAAACATAAAGCCAATTTACCAGCAGTTATCACTTGCTATTAATACTGAGTAGGCTGATTAGATATTTTAAAGTGAACACTAAGCCTCAAGATAACTCACCTAGACCTGGCTGTTCAAATATGCTGGAATTGTATATATACGTTGTAGAGACTGTGCCACCTTCATTGTAAAGCTCACTAGATTCTCCACTGCCACTGCTACAAGCATCCTGAATAAGAATAAAATTAAATTAGCTTGTTTAATGAGGACACTGGATTTTTCTTGTTTTCCCCTGTTTATTTAAAAATATAACACAGCCTGTAATTAACATTTAACTTAAGACTTTATACAATTTATAACAACATATTTATTTTAGTCCTTTGGGAATATACAAGTAGCTATACAGGAGTACAAAAACTAGTAAGGCTAAAATTTTTAATTGAATATGTTATGCAACGAAGAAATCATAAGGCTCTCTCAAAGCACATGCCCATGTACAAAATGGAAGAGAATGTACAAGCTAGCTTACAAAATCATGAAAGTACACAAAAAATATGGGCAGTCAAAGTTAATGCAAAAGAAATGGATAACACACGACATCATCAGGAAAATAGAAAAAGTCCATGTAAAGTCAAAGTGTTTGGGGGAAGAGGGACTAAGCAAACACGGACATGTACATTTGGATGAGAAATTTGTTAACAGACTGACAAATACGAGTAGTGATCACAGGCAATGTATCTGGCAGGAGAAATGTCATTAGCAGTGTGCCTCAAGGTTCAGCTCTTATAACCAGCAAATGTTCAATACCTATATAAACAATATACCAGAGAGAATACACAGTTACATGAACTTGTTTGCTGATGATGCTAAATCGGTAGGGAAATTTGGCAAGTCCAAAGACACTGTACACTCAATTTGTTGGACCAAAATTGGAATATACATACCAGTATATACAACAGGGGTGGTGCCAATATCTCAAGAAGCACATAAACAAATTAGAAAGTGGGGAAAGATATGCTACTAAATGGCTCCTGGAACTTAAAAACACAAACTATGAAGAGAGGCTGGTGGTGTTAAACATGTCAATGCTAGAAATGGGAGGTTTAATTTAGTTCATTTATTATGAACCCCATACCCATCCCCCATCCTGTGGGAGGTAGTGTTAAGGGTTACAGACACAGATAATGGGCTTAACGACTGAACCCCAAAATTCATTTGGAGGAAAAAAGAAATATCACTACATACAAAATAGTAACAAGAATCAGTGAAATAGGCAAAGAAGATTTTTTTTTCATCTGCATCTTTAAGAATAAGAGATGACAGAGTCAAACTAAGGAAACACACACGTCAAAAAATATAAGAAAATTCTCTTTTACAGAGCTGTAGATGGTTGAAACAAGTGAGAAAGTGGTGGATGCCAAAACCATTTATATAACACTTTCGCACTTGCTAGATGCCTCGAGGCGTCCACAATTTATTATATGAATATTCGCCCAAGATGCATTTCGGCATCCAAAATTAAATCTGCTATATCATAACAAATTATGTTGTTATAATATAATATAACAAATTATTAAAATTATTAAATTTTTGACAAATTATATTTGCCAAAAATCTGGTTTTCATTTAATTTTTTGGGGAACTGGTTTCAAAAATCAGTGCCAACGTCTTCCCATTTTCAGACTCAGAAGATGAGAGTAATATTATCCCTAGTGGTGCTTCTGCTAGGAAGAAAAAACCGTCTTGTGGATACTCCAGAACGTCTGAACAGGAAATTGTCCCATTCTCTAGTAGAGATGCAGAAGCGTCTGAAGGGTCGAGTTTGCAAAATGTCTGGTAATACAACCCGTTCTCGCACTTTCATATAGTCAATATTGACTTATTAATTAAATACGTGCATATGTGACATACTAAACATACTAGTTTACCTTGAAAAGCTTCATAGAAAACACCGACCTTACCTAACCTTCTTAGTATGTTAAGATAAGCATCTTATTGCTTCGTAATTACAATTATTACTTAACCTATTTTAGGTACAGGTTAAGTAATAATTGTAATTACGAAGCAATAAGATGCTTATCTTAACATACTAAGAAGGTTAGGTAAGGTTGGTGTTTTCTATGAAGCTTTTCAAGGTAAACTAGTATGTTTAGTATGTCACATATGCACGTATTTAATAAGTCAATATTGACTGTAAGAAAGTGCGAGAACGGGTTGGGTAACAGGAGGGACACCAGGTATAAGTGCAAGTCGTGTGATGTGGCACTGTGTGCTACACCATGCTACAGCAAATACCATTGCTACAAACAATACCGGACGGATAAGCAGTGATGCATGCCTACCATCCACTCTGCCTATAAAACATGGGTTGAAAATCTTCAGGAAACTTTTTCCTGGAACAGGTGGAATGGGTAAAACCAAATGCTGAACTCACGTCATGATCTACAAACATCAGTGTATTGTAAATATATACTGTACAAAAAACCAGCGTTGAATGTAATGAAACGCCATTTTCTGGGTGAGGATGCTACGACCGGCTTTGGAAAAAAAACAGGAAAAACCCCAGATGCTACAACCGACATAGGGAAAAAAAATAGGAAAAACCCCTGAAGCTACGACCGGCTTTGGATAAAATGAAAAAGGCCGGTCGTAGCCATCAAAAACCCCTGAAGCTACGACCGTGCCCGGAAAAAACTAAAACGCACGGGCGTAGCCATCAAAAACCCCTGAAGCTACGACCGTGCCCAGAAAAAACCAAAACGCACGGTCGTAGTCATCAATCCCACTACTAGTATGTTTATTTATGAGCCTGTATGTATGAGCCTCGACCGGGGAGCCGGTCGAGGCTCCCCGGAGCTATCCCAGGCTGATATGCTAATGTCAGACTTTGGCATCAGTCATGTGTATGGAGTTCTTAGGCCTACCGGGGACCACGGCCAGAACCGGGCCCCCTCAGAGAGGCAAGGGGAGCAATGGCCTATAGAAGCCCCCGTGTAGTTGGAAGCATTCTATGTCTGCCATCGACCGGAACAGGCACCCAGAAAGGTAAGCGCCCCAAAACAAACCCCTATTCTGGTTAAAATTGCTACCTAAAACCGAACTAGTGGATAGAACTCCCCAACCGAAAACAAGCAAACTAGTGTGACGTCACACACTGCCGCGCCGCTGTCTGCGCAGCTCCCCCCTCCCCGGGAGGGGGAAGGGGGAGCCCCAGACCCCCCGCGCCGGCTACCCACACCTCAGTTCTTGAGGCTGGATGTCAAAAACGCGAAAAAACGCCGACCGGAGGGAGGGAGGGATGCCGGGGAGCCTCCGGGACTCACCCAGAAAATGGCGTTTCATTACATTCAACGCTGGTTTTCTGGGGGGAGCCCCGTCGGCTCCCCGGAGCTAACTCCCCACAGACAGAAAAAGAGGGACTTACCCGGGAGGCGGTCGTCGCTCACCCCTCAACTCGAAGCCGAGACAACTGGCTGCAACCGCCGACCCAAAGCAACACAGGCCCGACGAGGCCCAGGGACATTCACAAGGTAACGAGCAGCCAGGACCCTGTTCGACCGCCAAAATCCCCGCGCCCGAATATCAGACCAAGACATATTCCCAAAGACGGCAGCAAGAGCCGCGAACTTACGAACGTCATGGGCACGGGGATAGACCGCAGGCTGGCTGGACCTAATAACCCTGCGGACGACCTGAGAGACCCGAACCCGCGAACAGGGAAGAAGGGAAACCGGATCAACCCACAGCGCGTCCCCGGACACAGAAGCTGTGGCGCGCAAATAACGGCGAAGCGCCGCAACCGGACACAAAACATGATGCACCCCCGGCCTGACCAACCAAGCATCAACCACCCATGGACCCCTCCGGAACGCAGCAGTCTCATTCTTCGCCAGAAAAGAAGGAGACGGCTGCAAACGAACAAAACTATCACCACGACCAAAAGAGCAGAAACCCCTGCGCCGGAGGAGAGCATGAAGCTCCCCTACCCGACCCCCAGAGGCCAAAGCCAACAAGAAAAGTGCCTTGGAAAAACAATCCTGGACCGAAGGGGCCACAACGAAACGAGGAGATGAAAGGAAAGCGAGCACTCTGTCCAAAGACCAGGACGGCTCAGGCGACGCATGAGCAGGCCGGAGGTGAAACAATGCACGAGACAGCTTGCGAAACGGCGCAGACGTAACATCGATACCGAAAGCAAGCTGAAGCGGCTCCGCCAGCTCCGCACGATACGAAGCGACAGTGTTAGGCATAAGATGACGGTCCTGAAACAACCACGAGAGGAAGGACAAGACCACTCGAACAGACAAGGAGCTAAGACGACGAAGACGCAAAAAGAAACGGAAGGACCGCCAGGAAACTTCATACTGCCGCCGAGAAGAAGCCCTCAGGTGGGACACCAACAAGGAGGCCACCTGATCACCATAGAGATGATGATAGACTCGAGTAAAAAAAAACCATACGCGAAGACTCGAGGAGAAGATCGAACCAGCTACGTGACGTACCGGCCCGATCTGCTGAAAGAGGCGGAGCCGCGGGAAAACCCTCGGGTTCGGACACCGAGCAACCAGCGCCTGGAACCAAGGCTGGGCCGGCCACCAAGGGGCCAGAAGGACAACTCTCCCCCGGTAAGTCTCTAAGCGAGTCAGGACCTGGAGCAACAGCCGAACCGGGGAAAAGAGGTACAGGAACCCCCACCTCGACCAGTCGAGCCGAAAGGCATCGACCCCGACGGCCTCGCAATCGGGGAAGGGCGCCTTATAAACTGGAAGACGCCGCGACCACGCCGACGCGAAGAGGTCCACCTCGGGACGCCCGAACGTCTGGCAAAGCCAACGGAAGGACTCGTCGTCGACCGTCCACTCCGTGGAGAGGGGAACGAAGCGAGACAGGGCGTCGGCCAAGACGTTGGACACGCCCCGTACGTGAACCGCCAGGAGAGCCAAACCCCGAGAACTCAGCAGACGAGTCACCCGAAGCGACCAACCCCAAAGAGACAAGGACCGCATCGAACCCCCGCGGTTCAGGCAATGAGCCACCGGAGAGCAGTCCGAATGGAGCCGAATCGTCGATCCGCGGGCCACCCGAATCCTCCCCAGAGCAAACCACACTGCCGCGAACTCCCGCACCGTACTGTGAGCTCGACGGAAGGACGGATCCCAACGCCCCTGGCCGGCCTGGTGAGCACTGGTCACAAAACCCCAGCCGAGAGACGACGCATCCGTGTACACATCGAGTGAGGGCTCGGGTAGGCGCCAAGGCACTGAACCCCGAAAAACCCGAAGAGGAAGCCGGTGACGCAGCAACCGACGCAAGTCCCCCGGGGGTCGAACTCTGCGATCGCGAGAGAGGCGGAAGGGGGAACCCCGAAGGAACCAGAACAGCCGTCGAAGCCAAACCCGACCCGGCGGGTAGACCACCATCGCGAAGTTCAGGCTCCCGCACAGCCCCTCGAGCAACCGCCGGGTGACCCGAGGGCCCTCCAGAAACAGACGAAGGCGGGACCGCAGCCGCAGGAGAGACTCCGGAGGGAGAGACAAGGAGGCGGTTCGAGAGTCCCACACGAGACCCAGCCAAGTCCGAACCTGAGAGGGAACCAGATGGGACTTCCTCCAGTTCACCAAGAACCCGAACCCGGCGAGCTGGGAAAGAACCAAATCCCTGGCTAGCAAGCAAGCTGACTGGCTGGGAGCCCAAACCAGCCAGTCGTCGAGGTAGGCCAACACCCGAACACCTAGGAGACGCAAACGAGCCACCACAACCCGTGTAAGGCGTGTGAACACGCGAGGTGCCAGGTTCAACCCGAACGGGAGACAACGAAAGCGGTAACTCAGACGCCCCACTACAAAACCGAGCCAGTCCCTGAACCGCGGATGAATCGGGACATGCCAATAAGCGTCCCGGAGGTCCAGGGACACCATCCAAGCTCCCGGCTCCAAGAGGAGCCGAACCTGAGACAGCGTAGTCATCCGAAAGGAGGGGCAATGAACCCAGGGGTTCAGACGGGACAAGTCCAGAATGAACCGCAGGTCCGCGCAGTCCCGTTTCGGAACCGGAAACAGACGGGAAACCCATCTGAGGGACGACGTCGTTTCGACGACGCCCAAGCGTACCCACTCCAAGACGACTCGACAGAGCGCAGGGGAAGAAGCCTGCCCTGCCAGCCCCGACCCCCCAAAGGGGGGAGGGGCCACCCAACGCCACCGCAGGCCGCGAGACACGACCCGAAAGGCCCACGAATCGTGGGACCAGGCGCGGGCAAACAGCGCAAGCCGCCCCCCCATCGCCCCGTCAAAGGGGCAAACCGCGAAAGGGCCGGCGACCCTTACGAGACCCAGAACCCCGCACAGCGCGAACACCGCGCCGACCAGACGAGGGAGGGTCCGCAGGAGGAGCCAACCCCAAACCTGACACCAGAGGCCTACCACGACGAGAGGAACCCCGAGCCCTGGCACGACCTTTCCGGGAAGACCCACCCCGGGACCCCCGGAAAACCAGCAAGTCCGACATCGGAC
Source organism: Procambarus clarkii (assembly GCF_040958095.1). Taxonomy (NCBI): domain Eukaryota; kingdom Metazoa; phylum Arthropoda; class Malacostraca; order Decapoda; family Cambaridae; genus Procambarus; species Procambarus clarkii. The sequence continues at coordinate 24,721,837 of NC_091193.1, forward strand.
GACAAGCCGCCGACGCAGCCTGAATAAACTGCGCCACAGCCGACTCCCCAAACAGGAGAGGACAAAAAGGTGAAGAACGCCTAAGAGCCAGAGCCCAAGCAGATTCCACGGAGGAACCCAGCACCGCCTGCCGACACGCGAGACGGGAAGCATAGAACAGGGAAACCGCATCCCGCAAAATCGGCGTGAACAGCTTCAACAAGGCAGCCGACGAACGCGCAGCCGAGGACAAGGTGCCGGACCCCGGGACTGACCCAAGCGTCCCCACATCCTCCACGAGCCAATCCGAAGACAGCTCCAGGAGGGAAAAGAACCGCAAGGCCGAACACAAAAGGCCCCGAGCGCGCAAGTCCTCCGCCACGAGCGCCGCCGAAAGGGAGGGAACCTGCACATGGAGCTGAATAACGCCCACATCGCGGGGAAGGGCAGGGGCAAACAAGCACTCATTCAGGTACTCAAGTTCACCCCCCAGGAAAACCTGAAGCACCGTGGAAGCTTCCCGCCACTCCAGCGTGCGGGAACGACAGAAAGAATGCCAGGAATCCAGACCAAACAAGGGGCAGTCTGCTAGCCAGGACGACTCCGGAACCTCGTAACGGAGCCAGAAAGGGAACGAAGTCCCAAACCTGAACGTGGACGGATCCATTTCCGAGGCATAATCCGGGTCACGCAGGAGGTAAGCTGCAAAGGCCGCTCGCACCACACCAGGTTGGATGCGATAAGCCGAAAACCTCCGGAAGGACGGAACCGACGTACCCGGGGGAACACGGAACCGTACCCGGGGAGGGGCCGACACCAAATCCAACTCGTACGCAGAGGGGGGAAAGAAAACCCCACTCCTTGTAACAATAAGCCCCGCTCAGTGGGAAGAAAAACCCAGGCGGGGTCCAGCGGGGCCCAAGGCCCCCAAGTCAGCCCCTCCCCAGCCTCGAGGTCCGTCACCACAGGACCCGAGGCCGAGTCCTCTCCCCAAGCCCCGACCCCACAAGACAAGGACGGAGCAGCCGGAAAAGCTGGAGGAAGGGGGGCCCACTGGTCAGACCCTGAAGCTTCGGCCGGGAGACAAGACTCGAATGCCTCTGCCACCCCCCCGGAAGGGGCAACCCCCGAAGCTGCCCGAGTCTCGAGATCAAGTAACCCCTGCTCCGACCCCGAAACCCTCAGACGCTTCGGGGCCGGAAGCAGGGGCGGGGGACCAGAACGAACAGAAGGGGAAGGACAAGGAGGTGCGGACTGAACCAGGATCGAAGCGACCCCCACCCCCAAGTCCGGGTCTCGAAAAGCAAAGCGGGGCAGCCCCGGGGCATCCGGGGAAGCAACCAACCGAGCGCGTTGCAACAGACGAAACCTAGACTGCAACGCACGTGCCGCCTGTACCCGAATAGAATCATCAGAGGATTGGGTAAATTGAGTCACAAGCAAGCAGCAACACTCACAGGACTCAGGGTCGAAAGTATCACCGACCCAACAGGCAGCGTGGCAGAGGCAAAAACAATGAGGGTCACCCTGAGACAAGGGGACCGAGCAACCCTCAAACTCGCACACAGCGAGCGGGGACTCCGGGGTCACATCCATCGGACCCACGCGCCCCCTAGGGGATTCCCAGGGTCCTGAGCGTTTACTTTAAGAGGACTCGCGCTCAGGTAGTCCCAGGCAGGGTGCTGCAAACCGGCGCCCAAAACTACCAAGCAAACTTCTAAAGCTGAACCCCAGGGACGTGTACACTCACGGGGACCTAGCAGGGGGCGCCACCGAGGAGAACAGTGGAAGGGCAAAAACAAACTGAATAAAATGACAGAACCCCCCACCAGGCAAAAACAAAAAGAAAAACAAAACCCCGCAAGAGGACAGCGAACCCCAAGGAACAGAGCCGGCCGCGATGTCGGGAATTACAAGCTGAGCAGCACCCTGCTCATAAATAACACCCTGAAAATAACACTGTATGATATTTCAACTCTTAGTGATATTCATAATTATGAACTGACTGAGCATTGCAAATACTGTTTAGGATATATAAGATGAGAGAGCTGCAATGGGAAAAGTAAGAGATGTGTGTCAACAACTTTTCACTGAAAACATCTACCAGTGCAAACTGCCTCTTACCTGCCGGTAACAAGGGAGAACAGAACACCCAAGAGCCCAACAGGCGGCCGAAAAACCGAAAGGTAAAACGGACCAGCAGAGGCAGACCCCGAGGAGCCTGTGGAAGGTGGCCCCAAGCCCCAAGGGCAGTACTTACAGGGCACCTAGGGAAGGCAGCCCTAGGCGCATGCAGCCCGAGTACTGAAGATAACTCCTGGCTCTCGCACCCACAAAACTAACACCACACTCAAAGCACAGTGCAGTAGCGACACCGGAGCCAGAGCACACGACCATCGCCTATAGCATCAGCCTCAAGAACTGAGGTGTGGGTAGCCAGCGCAGGGGGTCTGGGGCTCCCCCTTCCCCCTCCCGGGGAGGGGGGAGCTGCGCAGACAGCGACGCGGCAGTGTGTGACGTCACACAAGTTTGCTTGTTTTCGGTTGGGGAGTTCTATCCACTAGTTCAGTTTTAGGTAGCAATTTTAACCAGAATAGGGGTTTGTTTTGGGGCGCTTACCTTTCTGGGTGCCTGTTCCGGTCGATGGCAGACATAGAATGCTTCCAACTACACGGGGGCTTCTATAGGCCATTGCTCCCCTTGCCTCTCTGAGGGGGCCCGGTTCTGGCCATGGTCCCCGGTAGGCCTAAGAACTCCATACACATGACTGATGCCAAAGTCTGACATTAGCATATCAGCCTGGGATAGCTCCAGGGAGCCGACGGGGCTCCCCCCAGAAATTGTGTGTTTTATACATTTTATATTGTGGTTTATATTTTATGTTATCATATTGGTAATATTCTGCCATTTGACCTTATATGCATATATTCCTTTAGAGCATTCTATTGGGAACAATTGGATACCAAAATCAGCCCTGTAACACAAAATTTTATGTTATCAACAGGAATAAATATTAAACTTTTATGAGCGGGATATGGGGGTGTAGCGGGTGGGATGATGGGTCTTCGCTCACGGGTACTGCATGGGATGTATTCAACTTGGCTGCAGGTGGGGCGCACCACAGTTTGAGACATTATATGCATATACTCCTGTAGGGAATTCTATTGTGAATACATTGATACCAAAATCAAACACCTAGGACGAGAATTGAGGTGACCACAGTGAAACGAGTATACACATTTTATTGCTATCGTGCACTCATGGGTAATGAGTGGCCTATTACGCAATTTGTTGCGGGTTGTATGCCAGGCTTTTGGACTTTATATGCACATGCAGTACTCCTGTATGGAATTCTATTGTGAACACATTGATACCAAAATCAAACACCTAGGACAAAAATTGAGGTGACCACAGTGAAAAGAGTATACAGTACACATTTCAGTATTACCGGGCGCTCACGGGAAATGCCTAGACCACCTTGGGGTGGCGTGACGCTCGCTTGCCCAAAACGCGAAAGTGTTTTAATAGTTTCAAAAGATCAAGTGACAGAGATTACAGTATTTATAATCTTTGTCAAGAATCCCAGAAAACTGATATACTGTACGACAAGCGTAGTTCTCATCCTGGTAACAGGATGAGAACTACGCTTCCTCATTGTTAGGTAATAACATGGTTATTACCTAACAGTACACTATTTACTGTTAGGTAAATAGCGTACTGTTACTATTTAACACTACACTATGTTATTACCTATTACCCTATGCAAACAGTGCTAGGTAATAACACTGTATGATATTTCAACTCTTAGTGATATTCATAATTATGAACTGACTGAGCATTGCAAATACTGTTTAGGATATATAAGATGAGAGCTGCAATGGGAAAAGTAAGAGATGTGTGTCAACAACTTTTCACTGAAAACATCTAAGTAGGCATGAAAAAATGGTACTGTACTCAGAACTAGTAATGGGACAATTAATTGGAATCAGTATTGAGAATTCGAAAAATCAAGCATTTTCAGTAATCGGAATCTATATCAGAATTAACAAGATATCTAATTCTTAATATGTTTTTAACATTTAATACAAAAATTTATTTTTAATTTCAGGTAATCATTAAAATTATAATCATTAGCAACCAAGTATTATACTCTAAAGTTTCATTGTGTTTGGTAGAAGTCAAGAATAAAAGATATTTGTATCGCTTTTATGACCTGGCAAGCATGCAAGTAATCACAAGACTAGTGCTTTTATGTTGTCAGAGGGAGGGATTAATAGAAGGAGGACCAAATGCCTAATCGAAGACAAAACAAGAAGAGTACAGAGATTAAAAATAAAATTACCAGATATAAATATCAAGCTTTGAAAATAAAAAATAAAAGTGAGAGTCCATTACATTGGTGGAAAATTAAGACACCTTTCCTAATATGGTCTTTCTTGCCAGAAAATATTTGTGTGCATCTGCATGTTCAGTTGAAAGTGAAAGGCTTTTCAGTGTTGGTGATACAATATGTTTAGCAAAATACAGAATGCACACAGAACAACCTATCCTCCTGAAATGATAGTGCTTTTTGTAACTATGTGGTCGATTGTACCAATACTGTGTGTAGTATAAAGCCCCACCCCAGTACTTGTTGTACTTTTCTGGGTGGAAGCCCCTTTGGCTTCCCAGAGCTATCTGGGCTGATATGAATGTATTAGACCCCTGGCATCAGTCAAAGCAAAAGGAGTTCTAGGCCTACTGGGGACCACAAGCCAGAACCTGGCTCCCTCAGAGACGCACGAGGAGCAATGGCCTATAGAAACCCCCCGTGTGGTTGGAAGCATTCTATGTCTGCCACATTAATGCAAACACTCAAACGACAAGGCCGACGGGTACTTATCAACTGGGTGCCAAGTCATGTGGAAATAATAGGAAATGACATTGCAGACGAAGCTGCAAAACTTGGAACTAAGAGAAGAAATGTAGACATTTACATACCACAGAGTATATCACAGTTTAAGAAAGTAATTAGAAACACAGCAATGCAAAAGATGTACAATGACCACAACTCAGCAGTTGCAACATCACGATCTGTGAGTTGGTACAAGAATTTAACTAACTACAAACCACTTAGTTTGATGAAAGGGAGCAGTAGAACAACAGAAGTACACTTACATCGCATCAGGCTTGGATACCCATTCCCATGTGCATGGGAATAGGCTTACAGGTTCTGGAAGATGAGAGGAAATGTCAGCACTGTGGAGAAATGCCAGACAGACCACTGGAACATTATCTAACACAGTGCTGAGTTACAAACCCATTAAGATTTCGACTTAGACTCAACAGAGCAGAAGTTGTTAAACATGTGGGACAAAATCTTACTGAAGCGACCATACGAGTCATAAATACTCATACTCCGCCCAAGTAAAACAGAAACAAGTAACACTTAGTGGGCCAGCTAGAGGCTTAGGGCCTGTGCAGGAATATCCCTGCAAAAAAAAAAAAAAAAAAAAAAAAAAAAAAAAAAAAGAAGAAGAAGAAGAAGAAGTCTGCCATCGATCGGGTCAGGCACCCAGAAAGGTAAGCGCCCCAAAACAATCCCTATCTGGTTAAACAATATTGCTACAGAAAGCCAAACTGTTAGACAGAATTCTCCAAACAAAAAACGAGTAAACAAGCATGACGTATAACCTTCACCGCACCACCATCTGCCCAGCTCCTCCCTCCCTGGGAGGAGGAAGAGGGTGCCAGAGACCCTTCACGTCAGCTATCTACACACCCAGTTCTGTGGCTGATGTGAGACCTGGTGGTCGTGCAACTTATGCTCCAAATCTTTCCAGTACTGTGCCTTGTGGTGGTGTGCATGCCAGGAATAGTTTCAACTGTACTCGGGATGCATGCACCTAGGGGCTACTTTTCCTAGGTGCCCTATAAGTACTGCCCTTGTGGCTTGGGGTTATCTTTCACAAGTCGCTCGAGGGTTGCCTCCGCAGAGGCCTTTTGCGGCTCGGTGATTGCCCGCCCTTGGGGTCAGGAAATAACCAACTACAGATTAGAGAACTGCTTAGATTCTGGGACAAATTTTCACTCAACCAGCAGATATCAGAGCCAACGAGAAACAAAAATATTCTAGATCTGATCTTTACAAACAATGAAGACATAATCAGGGACATTATGATATCAGATACCACATACTCAGATCACAAGCTCATTGAAGGCCAAACTACCATCAATACTATGAACAGACCTAAAACAATAATCAAGCGAGAGGGGTTATTCAGTAAATTCAATTTTAATAATAAAAGGATAGATTGGGAGACAATAAACAGGGACCTTGGAAAGCCAGAGTCAGAAGGAAAGCCAGAAAGAGGTCCAACGTTGAAAGAGAACACAGACGACACTATAAAAGAAGGAAAAAATTACGGAAAAACTTAAGCAGACATGACTTTCCCTACAAAGAAGGAATAATTTAAACGGGGAGATTAAAGAAATCGAGCAGAAATTGAAACACTCATATCAGATTGAAGAAAGGCAGCTGGAACAGAAAGCAATTCAGGAAATAAAGAAAAACACAAAATATTTCTTCACATATGCGAAATCAAAAGCAAAAACCAGTGCCAGAATTGGACCTATTCGTACGAGTGATGGTTCATACACTGAGGATGACAAAGAAATTAGTGAAATCCTAAAAAAGTAGTACAGTATGAGGACACATTTAGCACTCCAATAAACAGCATGAAAGTGGAAGATCCGGACAACATCTTTATGCATAATATCCAAACCCCCTGTAAATATAACTGATATCAACACGAGTGTGGCATATTTTGAAGGAGAAATTGAAAACATGCCCATACACTCAGCTACGGGTCCAGATTCATGGAATTCAATATTTATAAAGAAATGCAAAGTGCAAGTAGCACAGGCACTCAGTATAGTATGGAGGAAGAGCTTGGACACGGGAGAGATACCAGATGCACTTAAAGTAGCAGACATAGCCCCTCTATACAAGGGAGGGAGCAAAGCATTGGCAAAGAATTATAGACCAGGGGCACTAACGTCCCAAACAATAAAAGTATTTAGGAGAGTGATCAGGACTCGGGTCACTAGTTTCATGGAATCCAATGACTACCACAATCCAGGCCAACATGGATTTAGAGCAGGAAGATCATGCATCTCACAGCTACTTGACAATTACGACAAAATCACTGAGGGATTAGAAGAAAAATAGAATGCTGATGTATCCATGGATTTCACAAAGGCATTCGATAAATGAGACAATGGAGTGATACTGCACAAAATGAGGTCAATGGGAATAACTGGTAAAGTAGGACACTGGATACTCAGTTTTCTGTCGAACAGAACCCAAAGAGCAACAGTCAACCATATAAAATCGAGTTCAAACGCAGTTAAAAGCTCAGTACCTCAGGGTACAGTCCACTGCTTTTCCTTATTCTCATATCAGATATAGACTCTCATACAAGGCACAGCTTCGTATCATCCTTTGCAGATGACACAAAAATCAGCATGAAAATTACTTCTGCTGAAGACATTGAAAAACTACAAGCAGATATTAATAAAGTTTCGACTGGTTTGCAGAAAATAACATGATGTTTAAAGGCGATAAATTCCAGGTACTCAAATACGGTAAAAATGAGAACCTTAAACATAATACAGGGTACAAAACACAATCAAATTTGCCCATAGTAGGAAGGCAACATGTAAAGGACTTGGGAATAATGATGTCTGACGACCTAACGTTCAGGGAGCATAACCAAGCAAATATTGCGCCTCCTGAAAAATGATACGAAAGATTACGAGAACTTTCAAATCAAGGGATCCCTTCAAAATGGTTGTACTCTTTAAATCACTTGGCTGTCCGGTCTTGAGTACTGCTCAGTACTCACTTCCCCATTCAGAGCAGGAGAGATTGCTGAAATACAGCAAGTACAGAGAACATAGATGGATACATAAACGAGAAAAAGCATCTAAATTACTGGGATCGTCTCAAAGCTCTCCAAATGTACTCGCTAGAAAGACGATGGGAGAGATATCAAATAATATACACGTGGTAAATACTGGAGGGCCAGGTCCCAAACCTGCACAGTAAAATAACATACTGGAGTGAACGATATGGAAGAAAATGCAGAATAGAACCAGTGAAGAGCAGAGGTGCCATAGGCACAATCAGAGAACACTGTATAAACATCAGAGGTCCATGCTTGTTAAACATCCTCCCAGCGAGCATAAGAAATATTGCCGGAACAACCGTGGACATCTTCAAGAGGAAACTAGATGTATTCCTCCAAGGAGTGCCGGACCAACCGGGCTGTGGTGGGTATGTGGGCCTGCGGGCCGCTCCAAGCAACAGCCTAGTGGACCAAACTCTCACAAGTCAAGTATGGCCTCGGGCCGAGCTTGGGGAGTAGAAGAACTCCCAGAACCCCATCAACCAGGTATCAACCAGGCGGTTCGTCCCATTGACAGGACGATGGGGGAAGGCTCGCGCTGTTTGCTCATGCCTGGTCCCAGGATTCATTGGCGTTACGAGTCGTTTCTTGCTACCCACAGTGGCGTTGGGTGGCCCCTCCTCCTTTGGTGGGGGTTAGGGCAGGCTTCTTCTGCATTCTGTCAGGTCATCTTGGAGTGGGTTTGCTTGGGCGTGGTCGAAACGATCTCGTCCCTCAGGTGGGTTTCACGCCTGTTTCTGGTTCTGAAACGAGACTGCGCGAACCAGTGGTTCATTCTGGACATGTCCAGTCTAAACCTCTGGGTCTATTGCCCCTCCTTTTGGATGACTTTGTCCCAGGTCTGTCTTCTATTGAAGCCGGGCTCTTGGATGGTGACCCAAGACCTACGGGATGCATACTGGCATGTTCCGATTCATCCAGGGTTCAGGGACTGGCTAGGTTTTGTTGTGGAGCGCAAGGCTTACCACTTTCGTTGCCTTCTATTCGGCTTGAATTTAGCACTTCGTGTGTTCACACAACTTACCCAGGTCGTGGTGGCCCGTTTGCATCTGTTAGGGGTTTGGGTTCTGGCCTACCTCAACAACTGGCTGATTTGGGCTCCCAGCCAGTCAGTGTGTCTGCTTGCCAGGGATTTGGTTCTTTCCCAGCTCGCCGGGTTCCTGGTGAACTGGAGGAAGTCAAATCTGGGTCCCTCTCAGGTTTGGTCTTAGCTGGGTCTCGAGTGGGACTCTCGGACCGCTTCCTTGTCTCTCCCTCCAGAAGCTCTGCTACAGCTGCAGTCCCTCCTTCTGGGGGGTTTTCGGGTCAGTAGGCAGTTGCTCGAGGGTTTGTGCAGGAATCTGAACTTTGACCTCCTGTCCTCCAGTCCTACCTGTACCTCTTCTCGCTAGGGGCCAGACAGCTGAGTGGACAGCGCTTCGGATTCGTAGTCCTGAGGTTCCAGGTTCGATCCCCTGTGGAGCCGAAAACAAATGGGCAGTTTCTTTCACCCTGATGATCCTGTTCACCTAGCAGTAAATAGGTACCCGGGAGTTAGACAGCTGCTACGGACTGCTTCCTGGGGACATGTAACAAAAAGGAAGTCTGGTCGAGGATCGGGCCATGGGGACGCTAAGCCCCGAAATCATCTCAAGATAACCTCAAGATGTTGGTACAGTATTTCTCAATAATGGAGCAGCCTACCCGACAAACACTGAACGACCCTATATGGCATTTGTTCGTTTTTCAAATTGTTTCAAATTTTTTTTATCATCATCATTTAGGAAACAGAGCAGCCTACCTACCGAACACCTAACAAACTTTTTTGACATTAGTACTGTTTTTAAAAATTCTTCATTTTTTCTCTTTTTTTTTTCTTTAAGAAACATGGAGCAGCTTACCTGACAAACACCGAACGAACCTTTTAGACATTTGTTCTTTTTTTGAAAACATTCATTTCATTTTTCTACAAAAAAGTCAATGCTTTGCAACACCCCAGCATCAATCACATCTTTAACCCTTAAAGTGCGCATCACTTCATATGAAGTGTAAATCGTTTTACCAGTCAACTGCGCTTCACTTCATATGAAGTGTATGGGTACCGCGCACGATTTGAATGGCCCGCGGTGTAGCTGGGGGTCCCATACGCTGCCCAGGGGCTCTAGTAAACAGCGGCCATTTTGAAAAAAAATCCAGCTCACGATCCGATGGCATGGGAGGCCTCAGTTTAGCGAGAGTCACCATGGCAAGCGCACGGTCAAACGCCTCACGGGCACGCACCACTCAGTCCCTCACCCCAGAGCAAATAGCCCACGAATTATTCTCTGAAGGTGAAGAAAGTGTGTTTGACGATTCAGACAACGATGAGGATTATACACAGTTGTCGGGTGATAGTAGCAGCAGCAGTGAAAGTGAGAATGACCGCCATGCCATGGCGAGGCCTATACGCTCTCCCATGCCTCCTCGCCCATTTTCTACCCCAATTCTACCACGACCTCACAGTTCCTGTGGATATTTTCTGTTTGAGGGTGACGAGTCAGAGGGAGGTGACTCCTTTTCTGGGTTTAGTGACTCAGATCAAAGTTTTATTGAGCCTGTGGCTGGTACCAGTGGTGTAACTGGGCGAGAAATTGTCGCGTCAGCAGCATCTCGCCCGGCCAAGCGCCACCGCATGGCACCACATGAGGGACCAAGACCCTCGTGTTCACGTGCACCCACCTCACGTGCACGTAGCCGCCGTGCTTCTCGCAGACGGTATTCAGCTCCTGGTCGCCAGTATGCATCGCTTCCTCGCCGTCTTTCCTCTGCATCTCGCAGGACGCCTGGTGTACTTGAGTGGAGTGATGGTGACGATTTTATTCCTAATATTCCTCACTTTGACGATAAAGATGTAGGGATTACAAACCTTTTCCCTAATCAAGGTGAGGACATGGCTGAGATGGAATATTTTACAGCATTCTATGATGAACCACTCATGGAATACATTGTACACCAAACAAACCTGCATGCTGCTTACCTGATTGAGAGGGAAATCACAGAATTTTCACGACTGCAGCGTTGGAAAAATACCACAGTGGCGGAAATGTATGTGTTTTTGGCACTCTGTTTGTTGATGAAGCACTGTCACAAACATGCAATAAATGACTATTGGAGCAAGGACAAGACAATACCAACACCTTTATTCGGGAAATATATGTCACGAGACAGGTTTCAGATACTCCTCAGGTGTCTACATTTTGGAAGTGTTCAGGACCGAACACCTGATGATAGACTGTGGCGAGTGAGGCACTACATGAACGATGTTATTGGAAAATTCAGAGATTTTTACGTACCAGCACAGAAGCTGGTGGTTGATGAATCTCTCATACTTTTCAAGGGACGTGTTCCATTCAAACAGTACATTCCCTCAAAACGAAACCGATTTGGCCTGAAATTTTTTGTTCTTTGTGATTGTGAGACAGGATACGTGTTACACATGATTCTGTACTCGGCTAGTGATGTAGACATTCCCGGTAACGACGAACATGGATTCTCGGGGAGTGTAGTGAAGACCATCATGGCTCCGTGGATGAACAAGGGACACATTTTATACACAGATAATTACTATACAAGTCCCTTGCTAGCTCGGTTCTTGCTAGAAAATAGAACCGGATTGGTTGGTACAGTAAAGCCACAACGAAGGGAAATGCCTGTGTTTGACAACGACATTGCAGTTGGTGAGTGTCAGAGAAGGAAAAGTGATAACATTCTGTCAGTTCGGTGGAAAGACAAAAGAGAGGTGAACTTGTTGACAACAATTCATGATGGAACAATGGTGAACAGTGGGAAAGTGAGCCATAAAACAAACGCACCACTATATAAGCCAGACTGTGTTTTAGACTATAATATCAACATGCGGTTGATTGATAAATCAGACATGATGATTGGCACTGCAGTGTGTGCGGAAGACATGTAGGTGGACGAAAAAAGTGTTCTTCCATCTTGTGGACATGAGCATGCTGAACTGTTTCAACATGTACCTTGTGAGAACTGGACGTAAGCCCACTTTCCGTGACTTTGTATTTGATGCTGCAATACAGTTATTAGGAAAGTTTGCAAAAGATGTCCCAGGTATTCAGCGGCCCATCATAAACCCACTGTTGCAGCATGCTGGTACTCCACGCCTCGCTCACACTGAAGGCTTCCTAGCACACAAACTTAAGTATTTGCCACCTGGTGTGAAGCGTGCAATAGCCCAACGCGATTGCTTGGTGTGTAAAACAACGACACGTAGAGACAAGAAACGGAAGCTTGTGCAAACATGGTGTGAAACGTGTGGTATCCCATTATGTGCTGTCGACTGCTTCAATGACTACCACAGTCTAGAAATCTTCTAAGTGTGCTTCAAAGTGTGTATAGCGTGTGCGAGTGTGTAAATATGTAAACATATAAGCAGATAGCGTGTGCGTGTGTGTAAATATATACAAATATAAGCAGAACATACAATATAATAGACTGTAATGACATATTATATTGCCGTAATTGAAAACATTTGTGTGCGCCTGTGTATACTCAAATATGCAACAATTATTGATACAAAATATGTTCAAACAGTATTTGAAACACAATTAGTGAAAAAAATTTAGATAAAATGCGCTTAGACATTGTAAATAAATAGCGCGAAAATATATTTGTGGCAACTCTGGCTGTTTGAGGACCGCGCGCAACACCTCCCGGGCGTGTACTGCATGAGCGAACATGCAGATTGTGACGTCATCACCGACCTTCTCGGCTCTATTGCAACAAAAGTAAGTACAATAGAATTATTTTTTTATTTTTCCCGTGATCAGTGAACAGAACTTAACAGATTAGCAAAAAAAAAAAAATTTGTTTTTTTTTCAAAATGACATGCGCCTGTGGGGATGGCAGGATATTAGACCCCGAGCATGTTAAGGGTTAAACAAAGAAAAATAATTTATTTGCATTGTCGGAGGCATCTGAGAATGTGCGAGGAGGAGCGCGACACCACCATGTGGTGTTGACGTTATTCAAACGAGCGCTCGCCTAACGAGACAAATTGTCGGCAATTGGGGCGTTCGTTACCCAAATTGCTCGCCATTTGAGACGGTTGTCACTTGAGGTTCTACTGTATATGGGTAGGGGGAGGATTTTCACATATCAGTACAGTACTGTACTTATAGTATTGAAATTTATTTTTAGTGATAACAGATATTACATCTTACTTTATTGGAGTTCGTCAGCTTGATTAATGAAGGTTCCTCATCGTTCAAAATATTAATTTATATAACTTAACCTAACACAGCACTAAAATTACTGTACATAAACTTTGAGTTCCCTTACACCACAGATGGTATTTACGCCTGTACTAAAATCCTTTGCAACACTCACAGTTAAATGGCCATCTTCACAAAGCTCAATCATTAATAGTTTATTTTTTAATGGAAAGCGTAACTGCTCCCTCTTAGTACCACACATTAAGAACACTGTGTTGTAATGACCGCTTACCCTGTCGTAATAACCGCGGCCTCTATTGTAATAACCCAATGTTCCCCAGTATTAATCCTGTTATCTTGTGATCTCTCATAATCGTACTATACGCTCTCTGTTGTACATCTCTGTCTCTCTTCACTCAATACCCCAGCTTAACACTGTTACAGTCCAGTATGACCCCTCACTGGACGGCCACGTATCTAAGAGGAATATTAAATGAGGAAGATACACCAAGGACAAGGGTTATTAGTTAAAAAAAAACAATAACAAAACACATTTACACTGCCACCACCTTCCCGACCAACCATACCTGAATGTGTCTATCACCGATCCCCCAGGTAGGCAAGGAATCAGTAACCATGGGACTCCGGGTAGTATGAATTTCAGTAATAAATTTTGGAAAATTAGTTTGTGTAATTTACGTTACTAATTTAAATCCAAGGGCAACTTTAGTATCTATTAATTGTTAGGAGAACCTGGGGGGGGGGGGGGGGGCTTCCAATACAACACCTAAAAATGACAAAGTAGCAAAATATATAAAAGGGGAGTTAAGTGAATACCACTGGACAAGCTATACAATTTATTTTATGAAACATGTAAATTAAGACAATTTGAACACATAACCTATTCTATTTCCCTAGAGGCACAATGGATATTTACCGAGGACACAAAAACTCAAGTGCTACTATACCTTAAATACCCGCACTACGGCCACGATGTTGATGGCTGCCCTCAGTCCCGAGGATACGGGCTTGCGGCCCTGTTCCTAATACACTCCCAAGACACACTAATGAAATTTAGTTTTTCCAGCTTATTGCTGGGAAGGATTACTCCTCCCACCATCTACTACAGCCCCAGGGCTCCACCCATTATTTTGGCAATGGCCAACCATTTAACATGTAGGCCTGAGGTCTGGCTCTCTAGGGCCAATAAGGACTTGGCCCTTATCTCAGGCCAATCACCTTCACTGATCTGTCGTGGAAAGCTACATGAATTTCTGAAGATTGAGTCAGCTCTCCCCAGCTAAAGAGAAGGGGGACAAGGCGCGTCTATGGAGCCCAGGCACCTGCGAGCAATGTTTACAAAACTGATAATTTATGTTCAAGCCTGTCTCCTCTAAGATAGGAGTATGGACATTTGACTCTGCCTGGTATGGGGAAGGCCGCTGCTGAGAGGGAAAGAGAGGGGATGAGAGGGGAACATCTGAGTGGGGAATTGAGTGGGAGAAGCCAAGGTATCCAAGACCACCCTACCCTCAGGTCAACCTCTTGACCCTGACAAATGGGCGATCAGGGGGGGGGGGAAGAGGAGGAGACGAATGACGGCCAAGGGGAGGGGAGAAGGAAGGAGGGGAGAGGGAGAAGGAAAGGAGGGGAGAAGGAGAGGGAAAAGAGGGGAGAAGGGAGAACCAATGATCTGAGCCCCAGATCATTACAGTGTGAGGATCAATGACCTCTTGTTCTTGAAGTCCAGAGTCTCAGGAATTCTTTCTTATTAATTTTGCAGATTCCCTTTACTATTTTGAATGTAGAGATTACATTGGCTCCTTTTCTTCTATCTTCTAAATGACACATTTAACGCCTTTGACCTCTCCTTGTAGCTCTTGTCTTTCAGTTCCGAAAGCCATTAAGTTGCTTTTCATTCAGTTCCGGAAGGCATTTAGTTGCAAGTCTTTGCACGTTTTTCAGTTTGTTGATGTGCTTCTGAAGATATGGGCACCATATCTTAAGATAAGGATTTCTTCAAAATACTTCATTCACTGCAAATTTAAGCTATCTGTCTTGCAAGTATCATGAACAATTTCTTTATTATTTCACCATCCATGTGTTTAAAAGGAATTATGAAATTGGAAAGCATAGCATAGGCTCCTTGCACAATATTCTTTATGTGGTCCTCAGGTTGTAATTACTTAAGTGTAGTTACAGGATGAGAGCTACGCGTGTGGTGTCCTGTCTACCCAGCACTCTTTGTCATATAACGCTTTGAAATTACTGACGGTTTTGGCCTCCACCACCTTCTCACCTAACTTGTTCCAACCGTCTACCAGCAAATTTGAGGGCGGGGTCGGGGGGGCAGACAGCAGATTGGGGGGGGGGGGGGGGGCAGGCAGCAGATTGGGGGGGGCAGGCAGCAGATTTGGGGGAGGGGCAAACAGCTGATTGGGGGGGGGGGCAAACAGCAAATTTGAGGGGGGGGGGGGGCAGGCAGCAGATTTGGGGGGGGGGCAAACAGCTGATTGGTGGGGGGAGGCAGGCAGCAGATTTGGGGGAGGGACAAACAGTGGGGGGTCGGGCAAGTAGCAGATTGGGGGGGGGGCAGGCAGCAGATTTGTGGGAGGGAGGGGGGGCAGGCAATAGATTTGTGGGAGGGGGAGGGCAGGTAGATCATTCGTGGGAGGGGGCAGGCAGCAGATTTGGGGGAGTGGGGCAGGCAGCAGATTTGGGGGGTGGGGCAGGCAGCAGATTTGGGGGGTGGGGCAGGCAGCAGATTTGGGAGGGGGAGGGGCAGGCAGCAGATTTGGGGGGGTGGGGCAGGCAGCAGATTTGGGGGTGGGAGGGTGGGGCAGGCAGCAGATTTGGGGGAGGAGCAGGCAGCAGAATTGGAGGGGGGAGGGCAGGCAGTAGAATTGGGGGGGGCCCAGGCAGTAGAATTGGGGGGGGGGGGCCCAGGCAGTAGAATTGGGGGGGGGGGGCAGGCAGCAGAATTGGGGAAGGGGGGGGGGGGCAGGCAGCAGAATGGGGTGGGGGCAGATAGCAGAATTTGGGAAGGGGAGGGGGGGGGCAGGCAGCAGAAATTTGGGGGAGGGGGCCAGGCAGCAGAATGAGGGGAGGGCAGGCAACAGAGTGGGAGGAGGGGGGGGGCGGGGGCAGCAGAGGGTGAGTGGAAAGGTGAAATATCGGACTAGGATTAACACAGATTGGTTTATAGGCAATCTGTCTTCAGGAAAGAGGTACCCTTCCTGCTACATCCCTTCCCCATCCTGTCCCTCCCTGCTACCCTCTTCCACACACCGTCTCGCAGTGGTTCTTCCCTACCCTATCCCCTCACCAGTCCCTCCCAGCCAGCTACCCCCCCCCCCACCCCTCCAGCCACGTCTAGATGTGTGATCAGAATACGGTATGGGCTCTCTTCCTACCATCTCGTTGCCTGGGAGTCTTGAGAAGGCTCCCAGGTCTTCCCAAGTCAGACACATGGCTGAGTGCTTGACATCACACTCGTATTGTTTACTAACTGTTACTGGTTTTGACTGGTTGTGACTAAATATGAATGCATGATTGGTTGTGACTGTGGCTGCCCATGATGGATTGCAACTAAGTAGCTGTGACTAGTTGTGACTGTGAATAACTGACTGAAATGCTGACTGGTTGTGACTGTTTCTGACTACCTGCTCTATAAGAGGCAGTGAAATCTGTGAACAGAAAAATGTAATCATGTGTCAAGTGTCAACAAGAAAAACAACATGCCTCTCCACATTCCCCAGACAGACCCCTCCCAACACCCCCCCTACCTTGAAACCACCCACCTAAGCACTACTTATACCCCACGCCTCCAGCCACTGCTGTACGAGATTAATACAGCATGGTCTGATACCTGTCTGCAGTATCTGGCAAAATCTCCTGTTATCCGAATTGCTTTTCGGGTACAGCGGAGTTATGCCAGAAAATGTCCAATCATAACTCTTGCCAGATAACCCAAATATTTGAATCAGCTGGCTTCAGATAAGCGAGCTCATACAGTATTAACTTTATTTAAAATAAGATTACAAATGTTATTTTATTGCATAGTACTGTACACAAATAAAGTTTGTACTGTACATCTACATGTATAATGGAATGTTTTCAGTTTCTTCTAGAAGATAAAGCTGCACTGTTTACCTATTTTGTCTTTCCTTATATCAATCTATTATATTATTAATACATTTTCTAAACTAAAATATGAAATTTTGAAAGAAGTTAGTCTCCATCTATATTTTTTACATGAATCGGAACTTGAATCGACAAGAGTGTTGGAATCAAAACGTTTTAATGAAACCAGCATCAGTATTGGAATTGTGTGAAATTTCAGCATCATCCCATCACAGCACAGAAAATAAGACCACACTTTATTATTTCATCATTCACATGTGAGAATGGTGAATGGTGAATGGAGAATGCTAACACACAGGGCTTCTTATGCCAACATTCATAATACAGTAGCATGAGAAAACAAAGTAATTGCTTGGATGTTAGCAAATAATTCAAATTACCATCCACTGTTTACTCACCTGACTCCCTCCACTGTCTCCTGTTGTCTGAGATACCCCATGTCCGCTAACACCTAGAATAATGGAAATAAATTGTTAAATATTAAAGACTTTGTAAGGTGATATTAAATGCAGTGCAGAAAAAAACAAAAGAGTACAGTACAACCTCAATTAAACGTACAGTACCATAATTTGCCGTATCTCTGGCTCGGTAGCACACTTTTCAGGCCAGATTTATTCACCCTGTATTTATTCACCCGTATTCTGGTTCGCCGAAGCGGGGGATGTGCGGATTTGCTTACGCTGTTGGGACAGAGTTCACAGACTGGTGGAAAACCTTCCCATTCTATCACAGGTTACATTTAACAATTCCTTTATGTGACAAGTTGGATCACACAAGTAGACAAGTGGACCACACAAGTGATCCAAAAGTGGTCCACAAGCTTATGATTTTGTGACAAAGTTCACAGACTGGAAAACTTTCCCATTCTATCACAGGTAGAGCACATAGAGGTTTCTAGAGACGAAGTGGACAAAATGCTCAAGGAGATAAGCAAGAACAAAGCAGTTGGCCCAGATGGAGTTTCACCATGGGTTGTGACAGAATGTGCACCTGAGCTCAGCATTCCATTTCACCTGATTTTCCAGACATCACTGTGTACAGGAGTCGTAGCATATGTGAGGAAAAAGGCTAACATAGTTTCAATCTACAAAAGTGGCAGCAGGGAAGACCCTCCCCCTCTCAATTATAGACCTTATCATTGACAAGTATAATAGTCAAAATATTGGAAAAAATAATAAAAACTAAATTGGAAGAACACCTGGAGAGAAATTATATAATATCAGACAGACAGTACGGTTTTCGATCTGGAAGATCCTGTGTATCGAATTTGGAAACGGGAAAATATTGGAAGGGTGGCAGGTAAGCTTCAAACATGGATGAAAAATTTTCTGACTGATAGAAAAATGAGGGCAGTTATCAGAGGCAATGTGTCGGACTGGAGAAATGCCACACGTGGAGTACCACAGGGTTCAATTCTTGCACCGGCGATGTTCATTGCCTACATAAATGATCTACCATGGATGGAATACAAAAAAATATAAACATGTTTGCAGATGATGCTAAGATAATAGGGAAGATGGGAAATTTAGAAGATTGTCATGCCCTTCAAGAAGACCTGGACAAAATAAGTATATGCAGCACCACTTGGCAAATGGAATTCAACCCTTTAACTGTGCCGCCTCCAAATATGACAACCCCCCAGTGCGCAGGAAAAAAATTCTCTTAAAAAAATTATATATATTTTTTTAACCCTTAACATACTAGGGGTATAATATCCTTTGTTCCCCACAGGCAAATGTAATTTTGAAAAAAAAAAAAAAAAAAAAAAAAAAAAAAAAAAAAAAAACTTCCTAATTCTCCTCCCACAATACTGTTTTTGCTTTTATTCACTATATACAGACGCTATATATAAGTATCTACATTTGTGTTCACCATAACGAGCCACCAAGTTGGTATGCTGAGTGGCAGTGGCTGGCAGTGGCAGCCCGCCACTGGCTGCCACTCCCTCCCTCCCTCACCTCACCTGACTTGCCACCATTCTCCACCCACCATACTGTTTTTGCTTTTATATACAGACGTTATATATAAGTATTTACATGTTTTGTTCACCATAACTGCACATCTAAGCTTGTATGGTGAGTAAAGGCACAAAGACGTAGGACCTCACACAGTTGCTTTTATATACAGACGTTATATATAAGTATTTACATGTTTTGTTCACCATAACTGCACATCTAAGCTTGTATGGTGAGTAAAGGCACAAAGACGTAGGCCTCACACAGTTGGCTGCCGCCCTCAAGGCCAGACGCACTAATATTTCTCCTCCAACAATACTGTTTGTGGCAGACGACGCCACCGCCCTCACCAAAATGATGAGTGAGGTGGTTGGTGGAGGCCAAGACCGTCAGTAGTTTCAAAGCGTTATATGACAAAGAGTGCTGGGAAGACGGGACACCATGAGCGTAGCTCTCATCCTGTAACTACACTTAGGTATTTACGAGCACAGCAGTAGCTAGCATCAGTACAACCGCAGCCAGCACCAGTTCAGAAGCTGAAGCACACACACAGTAGCAGCGAGCACCAGCAAACATAATGCAAACATCTAGAACATCGTGTGTGGAGTGTACAGTTAGAACAAGTGTTAAATTTAAGTATATAGTGTTAAAGTGTTAAAATTAATGTTGCAGTAATTTTAGTGTACAATAGTTTTCATAAACTGTATTGTAGTATTCAACATACATCACAGTATGTATTTACTGTAGAGTATTCACAACTCATGAGAATTCAAGATAGACATAACTCCAACAATAAGGTATATACTAAAAAATAGTGTTGCAGTTTTTAAGAGTAGTAATATATAGGTACAGTATATAATATGAATGCATTTTTATTGTTTACAAGTAAAAAAAACACTGACACAAATGCCTCCTGAAGGTCACCTCCTGCAACAAATCCAATCCTGCATAAGGTTGGTCCCATATAGTGTACTGAATGGAGGTTGTACTGTACTTAAAATTTAGAAAATTTCCATCCTTCTGAGAGAAAACAGGACAATAACTAAAGATTTGCACTTTCTATAATACAGTGCATTTCAAAAGAATTTTTCTGACTGTCTTTACTATCTTTAAAATATAATACAAATAGGCCTGTGCTTATAGGTACTTGTTTCCCCAATCTTATCTTGAGGTTATATCGAGATGATTTTGGAGCTTAGCATCCCCGCAGCCTGTTCCTTGACGAGGCCTCCTTTTTGTTACACACCGGTCGGTCGAGTCGGCCAAGCGGACAGCATGCTGGACTTGTGATCCTGTGGTCCCGGGTTCGATCCCGGGCGCCGGCGAGAAACAATGGGCAGAGTTTCTTTCACCCTATGTCCCTGTTACCTAGCAGTAAAATAGGTACCTGAGTGTTAGTCAGCTGTCACGGGCTGCTTCCTGGGGGTGGAGGCCTGGTCGAGGACCGGGCCACGGGGACACTAAAGCACCGAAATCATCTCATGATAACCACCCTCCATGAAGCAGCCCGTAGCAACAATGGTGCCAACACCATATCAGCATATGACCAGTCAGAGATGAAGCCACTGCAGGGCGCTTATGAGACCCAGATGTAGAATCCACCTAAGGCCCACCTTGACCAACTTCCAGTGTAACTCCTACCCAGCCGGAGTGCCTCGAATTACAGCAGCAACTCTCCTAAAAGTTCCAGACCAGATGATAGGACCCAGCTACAGAGAAAAACTGCGTAAATGTTTCCTCCAGACGGAAATGAAAGGAGGCAAACAAGAGCCCGGGCCCAAGCCATATTAAGAATGCGAGCATAGCTCGCCTACATGTAAAACGCACAGAATAGAATGTGGCAAACTGCACACCACAGACTTGGAGCAAAAAGCTACACAAGTGATGCGGAGGACAATATGGTCAAAGCCAAAACCAAAGTTAGAGGCTCACAGCTGAGCGCACCGACAACCCCCTAGAGCCAACCGAACGGAGGGAAGGGAATTATCAGGGGAAAATGCCAAGCCATTATGACTATAGAGCACTTGGGAAGAGTCAGGATAAGGATTTGGGAAGGAATGGTGCCCAACCACTTGGATGGTCGGGGATTGAATGCTGACCTGCTTGAAGCGAGACCGTCCATCTACCATCTAGCCCAAGGCAACCCGTTTGCCTTGAGCGTCAGGATCTTCCTTGTGCTCCTTCCGAATAGAGTGCAAGGAAGCTCAGAAAATGCACAACAGAACCCAAGTGCTAACAGACCCAAAAATCATCTGCCACCAACAAAGGGATCGGGCTTAAAGCTGACAAGAGGGATTGTGCTTGAAGCTGCAGTTCTCAAACACTGCAGAAGAGTGGACCAAAGACAGGCATGAAAGGGGCTCAGAAGTAAGGCCCATAAAACACCTAAAGGACATTCCCAATCCATGCCATTCCAGCATACAAGAGCGGCAAAACTGTGCCAAGAGGAAAGAGAAAATAATTGAATGTGCGCTAGCCAGGAATGCCCTGGAAACCTCAGTGCATCCAACATGATACCGGCTTGATGGGGTTCTGGGAGTTCTTCTACTCCCCAAGCCCGGCCCGAGGCCAGGCTCGACTTGAGAGTGTTTGGTCCACCAGGCTGTTGCTTGGAGCGGCCAGCAGGCCCACATACCCACCACAGCCCGAATGATCTGGAACTTCTCTTAGAAAACAGTCCAATTTTCTCTTGAAGATATCCACGGTTGTTCCGGCATATTTCTTATAGTCGCTGGGAGGACATTGAACAACCGCGGACCTCTGATGTTTATACAGTGTTCTCTGATTGTGCCTATGGCACCTCTGCTCTTCACTGGTTCAATCTTGCATTTTCTTCCATATCGTTCACTCCAGTACGTTGTTATTTTACTGTATAGATTTGGGACCTGGCCCTCCAGTATTTTCCATGTGTATATTATTTGGTATCTCTCTCGTCTCATTTCTAGAGAGTATATTTGGAGAGCTTTGAGACGATCCCAATAATATAGGTGTTTTATCTCGTCTATGCGTGCCATATATGTTCTCTGTATTCCCTCTATTTCAGCAATTTCTCCTGCTCTGAAGGGGGAAGTGAGTACTGAGCAATACTCAAGACGGGACAGCACAAGTGACTTGAAGAGTACAACCATTGTGATGGGATCCCTGGATTTGAAAGTTCTCATAATCCATCCTATCATTTTTCTGGTGACGTAATATTTGCTTGGTTATGCTCGCTAAATGTTAGATCGTCGGACATCATTATTCCCAAATCCTTGACATGCTGTTTTTCTACTATGGGAAGATTCGATTGTGTTTTCTACCCTGTATTATGTTTCAGATCCTCATTTTTGCCGTACCTGAGTACCTGAAATTTATTACTGTTAAACATCATGTTATTTTCTGCTGCCCAATCGAAAACTTTTTTGATATCTGCTTGTAATTTTTCAATGTCTTCAGCAGAGGTAATTTTCATGCTGATTTTTGTGTCATCTGCGAAGGATGACATGAAGCTGTGACGTGTATTTTTGTCTATATCTGATATGAGAATAAGGAACAGTAGCGGTGCAAGGACTGTACCTTGAGGTACAGAGCTTTTAACATCACTTGGACTCGATTTTATCTGATTAACTGTTACTCTTTGTGTTCTGTTCGACAGGAAATTGAGTATCCAGCATCCTACTTTTCCAGTTATTCCCATTGACCTCATTTTGTGAGCTATCACCCCATGGTCACATTTGTCCATGCCTTTGCAAAGTCTGTAGGTAAATATAGGGCGGACCGGTTAGAACACGAGCAAGCCACTAAACTCAGGTAATAATTCCTTGGTCTTTATCATATAATATACAAGTATCTCCTCTGATATGGCTCTCATATATAGAATTCTGGCTTTACAGCAAGTGTCCTTTTAACAGGTATAGAAGAGGAAGCAAGAATTAATCTTGGTACATCAGTACATGAGTGGTGGATGCTAGTCTCAACTGAGGATTATTTGGCGTCATCATCTTGGTGATGACGCCAAATGGACTAGACTTGGTGGACTAAGCCTACTGTACAATAAGATAAGGCCTCTCAATTATCATTACTAGTGTATGTAGTTTAATACTGTAGTTTGATTGGCTGCATATACATAAATTTAATATAAATCCCCCCTAATGTGTAAGGAGTCGATCTGTGAGGATATTGCAGAAATACAGTCCGCTAAATATCACACAAATTGTTATCGACATATATAAATTAACGTAAATATAAACACTACAGTACATAAATTCATATAAATTAAATAAATATAAATCTCACGAATCAGTTCCCCACACTGACCCAGATGAAATAGATCTAATCATGTCTGACCTAGCCAATTAAAAGACAAAATTCAGGACAGGTTAAATTACTATAATTAGATGCTTGAAACACTAAATGTTCCTGTTGGATTGGAACACCTTTATAGTATACCCATACTACAGCTCATCAGATGAAATAAATGAGCTACCTCAAGATGAGGATACCCCTCTAATCCAGTCTGACCCTTACATTGGATCAATAATTGAAGTTAAAGCCTCATTTTCTACAGTTGCCTCTAATACAGTTTCACCCAATGACTCATTAACAGAATCTTAACAGTTTTCAGATATTACATCCATACATTCCATATATTCTGAGAATTTAATACATCTTGAGGTTATATTGAGTTATCTTGAGATGATTTCGGGGCTTTAGTGTCCCCGTGGCCCGGTCCTCGACCAGGACTCCACCCCCAGGAAGCAGCCCGTGACAGCTGACTAACACCCAAGTACCTATTTTACTGCTAGGTAACAGGGGCATAGGGTGAAAGAAACTCTGCCCATTGTTTCTCGCCAGCGCCCGCGATCAAACTCGGGACCACAGGATCACAAATCCAGTGTGCTGTCCGCTCGGCCGACTGGCTCCCTGGCTATGAAAAAATAAGGCTACTGAAAAAATATTCCTATAAAATCCATTTTTTATCCGATCGACTTGGGGATTGTTTCAAAATGCGTGCCATGAAATTCCTGTTCTCCGCAATAGGCGATGGCATGGCGTGGCCGACTCTCTTTCAAGGTGTACTATCCCCCAAAAATCGCTGTTTGGTGCTCACGGCTAGTGATCGACGTAATTTTTTATTTGGTGCCGGTCTAATGCATCCTTGTGTGACATTTTATACACATGTTCTTCTAGAACATTCTATTGTGAACACAATGCTACAAAAATGAAATACCTGTATGTACATCGAAAATTAAGGTCAGAACAGTGAAAAGAGTATACACTTTTCAATAGGGGTCTCGCCAATGTGCCGTCGGGTGTGCAGTAACGGGTAACACTTCGGCCACTTCCCACACTCTTGCGGGTGGGCCGCGAGCATGATTCTACATTTGTATGCATATGTACGCATAGGGAATTTTATTGTGATCTCAGTGATACCAAATTTAACGCTGTAGAACAAGTGTGGAGTTGACAACCCTGAAAATAGTAGAAACATTTCGTCGCTGTTTGGCGCTCATGGCTAGTGATCGACGTAGTTCTTTATTTGGTGCTGGTCTAACTCATGCTTTGGTGACATTTTATACGTATGTTCTTCTAGAACATTCTATTGCGAACACATTAATACAAAAATGAAATACGTACATCGAAAATTAAGGTCAGGACAGTGAAAAGAGTATACACTTTTCAGTGTTGCCGCTCAATCGCCCAAAACGCTGCATGCACAAGGGGCAAGTTTTTTTTTCGTTTGCCGCGCGCTCGAAAGTGTTAAAAGCTGAAGCTGAAATTGAAACTGAGGCTAAGCAAGGAGCCTTAAACCAAGTTAGTGATAGTCTTAACCACTCAAACCAGTCTCCTAGAGGTAATGCCGAATGTGTTAGCATCAATTAAGCTATCCAGCTTTCTAGAGAAAGTGCTGATAAAGAGAAAGCTATTATAAATCTAGTGCACCAACTACTGGACTTAACCCATTGAGATCAATCAGTTGACTCTTTACAAATTTTATTTTAAAACTCGAGTCACTGTTAAAATCCTTCAGCAGTGAAGTGGATCAACCCACTGCTGAGTGGATAACTTAAATTGTCATCCAAAGAAAACTATCTAGTGAGGTGCTAAATGAATTATATTCATGTCAGAACAATACTGTCCTGACAATGCAGGATATATTTACAGGTTTGTGTAATGTAGTAAATAATAAACAAGCAAACCAGGCACTTAATGCCAACACTGAATCAACAGAAACTGTACCTACCTTAAATTCCTTAACTGAAACTCCTAAAGTGACACAGTCAATAGGTAATAAGGTACTAATAATCAATGTAAAATTAACAGGTCGAATACTGATTTATCAGTGAGATCTAAGAATATCATAAGTACTCCCAAGAGCCCAATAATTACTCCCAAGAGTACAAGTACTCACAAGAAGCAACAACCAAACACTTCCACACAAAGATAGAATAAACAAAACAAAAAGCACATGCAAGCAACAAAGCCTGCAAACCCTGTAAACAATGTTTCATCTAAACCGCCGAATATTAAACATGCTGTAGACTGGAGGTTATGTTTGTTTTGCCATCAAAAACATTCTTTGTACAAATGTACAAATTACCCTAATAGAGATACCCAAGTCAGACGACACAAATAGTTACACAGATGTACTAGGTGTCTCAAGCCACATAATACTAACAGCTGTGAAACCCCATTGAACACTTGCAATCGGTGTAGAAGGGGACAGCATCATGTTGCACTGTGCAAATTTATTAAATCAAATTATTCAAACCTAAAAGTAACAGATAGAAATCTCACACAAATACAGTGCTGCAAGGTGCGAAAAGTTTACAGTGTACAATCACCAGCATCTCAGGTTCATACAATACTGTATTGCCCACTGCCTGACTCCAAGTTTAGAATAAAGGGGCCAGGATCTCCATTCGTGGACTATTCGATCAAGGGAACCAGTCGGCCTACTTGATACCTGCTTGATGGGGTTCTGGGAGTTGTTCTACTCCCCAAGCACAGCCCGAGGCCAGGCTCGACTTGTGAGAGTTTCGTCCACCAGGCTTGGAGCGGCATGCAGGCGGACAGCACGCTGGACTTGTGATCTTGTGGTCCCGGGTTCGATCCCGGGCGCCGGCAAGAAACAATGATACCTGGTTGATGGGGTTCTGGGAGTTCTTCTACTCCACAAGCAGGCTTGACTTGTGAGAGTTTGGTCCACCAAGCTGTTGCTTGGAGCGGTCCGCAGGCCCACATACCCACCACAGCCCGGTTGGTCCGGCACTCCTTGGAGGAATAAATCTAGTTTCCTCTTGAAGATGTCCATGGTTGTTCCTGCAATATTTCTTATGCTTGCTGGGAGGGTGTTGAACAACTGTGGACCTCTGATGTTTATACAGTGTTCTCTGATTGTGCCTATGGCACCTCTGCTCTTCACTGGTTCTGTTCTGCATTTTCTTCCATATTGTTCACTCCAGTACGTTGTTATTTGACTGTGTAGATTTGGGACCTGTCCTCCAATATTTTCCACGTGTATATCATTTGATATCTCTCCCGCCGCCCTTCTAGCGAGTAAGTAGACTTTCTGGGTGCCTTCCCTGGTGGTGGCATATACAAAATAGCTGCCACTGTTCCCTGCACCTCAGTGAGGGAGGCCAGTTTATGGCTCATGGTCCCAGGTAGGCCAGACAACTCCGCAACTGATGGCTTCTGTTTGGCAATATACACATCAGAGATGCTAGCTCTAGGGAG
Organism: Procambarus clarkii; assembly: GCF_040958095.1. NCBI lineage: Eukaryota > Metazoa > Arthropoda > Malacostraca > Decapoda > Cambaridae > Procambarus > Procambarus clarkii. Next base: position 24,748,774 of record NC_091193.1, read on the forward strand.
CCACAAGGGGCTTCTCCCAGAAATTTGAAGAGTATAGTATGTGAACTTAACTCATGTAAGCATAATCCAAATCCTCTAAATATTCCTAATTCAGTGTGTATTTATAGTAGCATACAAGAGCAGTATGTAATGCTGTATGTGTTAGGATATATATTCTATATAAATCCTTACAAACAACAGTTTGTGATAAACATGAGCAAAAAAACCAGCGTTGAATGTATTGAAACGCCATTTTCTGGGCGAGTCCCGGAGGCTCCCCGGAGCTATCCAGGCTGAATGGATATGTATAACTTTCTGGCATCAGTCAAAGTGCTAGGAGTTCTTGCCTACTGGGGACCACGAGCCAGAACCTGGCCCCCTCAGAGAGGCACGAGGAGCAATGGCCTATAGAAACCCCCCTTGTGATTGGGAGCATTCTATGTCTGCCATCGACTGGGACAGGCACCCAGAAAGGTAGGAGCCCCAAAACAAACCCCTATTCTGGTGAAATTATTGCTACCGAAAGCCGAACGAGTGGACACAACTCCCCAAACAAAATTATCAAACTAGCATGACGTCATCACGTCGCCGCGCCACCGTCTGCGCAACCCCCCCCCCCTCCCCGAGAGGGGGAAGGGGAAGCCCCAGACCCTCCACGCCGACGATCCAACTGGCAGTTCTTAGATGTCAAAAGACGCAAAAACGCCGCCAACCGGAGGGAGGGAGGAATGCCGGGGAGCCTCCGGGACTCACCCAGAAAATGGCGTTTCATTACATTCAACGCTGGTTTTCTGGGGGGGAGCCCCGTCGGCTCCCCGGAGCTACCTCACCACAGATAAGTAAAACAGGGAAGGAACCGGGAGGCGGATACCACACGTCCTAACTGAACAACCAAAACCAGAGACAAAACAAAGACCAAAACGAGAAAAAGACCACCCAGGCCAACGACCAGGACGGCACCAAAACTCAAGAGCAGGCCAGAGGGGAACAACGCCCAGGACAGCAAGTGGAATGGAGCAGAAGGAACCGCAACACTGAACGTAAGCAGGCGCGGCTCTGCCAGCACCACCCAACATGAGGTGACAGGACAATCCCAGACAACGGTCCCAGAACAACCCCGAAGGGAAGACAAACCAACCCTATCAAAGACCGAAGGACCCTTCGCAGAGATAGGAAAACCAAACACCGCCCCCGAGACGAAACATGCAGGTGGGAGACCAATAACGAACCCACCTGTGCAGACAGAAATGACAAGAAACGAACACCATGATCGAAAGCGCAAAACGCTTATCTAAAAACAGCGACCCCGCAACCCAAAGGAGCAACAGAACCAGCTCCAGCAGGGAAGAATGATACACGCATCCCCGAGGCATCCAAGAGGAGAACTACTGAGGACGAGAACCGCAGGAAAACAAACACACCTGGTCCGGAAACGGAACAAAGAAAAACTGAAACCAGGACCGGAACCCAGCAAACCCGGTTCCAAGAAAAGGAACCAGGAAGGCAGGAGTGGCAGACCGAAAAGTCCACACCCCCCCCCCCACAGACAACCACACACAAATCGCAAGAACTCAGTACCAAAACGGAACACCGGAGAAGTCCAAAAGCAGGACGTGGAACATGGACAGAGGTCCACCAGAGCACCAAACAGGATAATCAAGAAGCACTGACTCAGATACACAAAAAGTGTAGCATGGGGGAGGAAAAACTGAATTCGGTAAGGAAAACCACGAATACGGCCCAAGGAGCGGCCAGGAAGTAACGCACATGACCAACCACAAAATGTGTAGAGGAGCGCGTACATACCTGAGGGACCTCATGGACAGCAGGGTTATCTTGAGGTTCTTGAGATGATTTCTCCCTTGGCTATGTGAGGGTGCAGTCAGGCACCGAAGATAGGCAAGGAAAGTGTCCAGACAGGGAAAAGACCCAGGGGTCTACAACGAAAACAAAAGCACCGAAATGTGGGGCAGAGCCCCACAGGACAACAAAGAACAAAAGAAGGACAAAAGGCACTAAAGACACATGCATGGTGACCAAACACCACACCAAACACCCCAGTCAGGAGCCATCGACGCAATCCCGCCAAGTGGGGAAGAGGAAACAAGGATGGAACAGTGAACAAGGGTGGTGGAGGGAGTAGAGTATCCCAAGAAGATACTCGCTCCAAACGCATGAGCCTAACTAGAGAAGCAAAGCTCTACAAAGTACCAGCGACGGAACCCAAACCGTTCCGTATGTCCAACAAAAAGTCCTGCCAACCTGTGGGGAACTGAGGCGTCGCCCAAGCATATAACCAGCAGAGTAGCGAATAATAACTAGTCTACCGGCAAGTGTGGTCTAGAACAGACATGCGAGACACCGTACCGACACTCAGTGCACCCAACCCGCACCATTGCCCGCCAACGATCACCCACAACTACTGTATATGCAACAAAAGGTAAGTACTTCCTTAGTGTTCGTGTTTATTGACCAATCTCCACGAAACAATAGAAACTGGGACAGTGGCACACGCCACCCGAGCGGCACATTGTGGGCATGAAACAATGAGCATAAAAGGGATAAGCTCAGAATCAGGAAAGACCGGAGGAATGACCAGCACGGTAACAGGCCCGGTGATGTGCGGAACCAATTACCACATAACGTGGTGGTGGGGCCCCACTATTGGTGCAAGGGCGGGTCGGACATGTTAGTGTGTGGGAATGTATGTTAATCTTCTTGTTTGAGTAGCTGTTCACTTGAGACAGTTAAGCAAGTCCCAGCTGTGTCTGGGTACAAGTGACAGGATGAAAAAAAAAGAACAACTCAACGGGTTTTCTTTCTATTGGGGAGTGTTGTACATGCTGCTATGGCGGTGTGTCCACTCAAGATGAGTGGCGCTGCCCAATAAACTCGCCCCTCGGAGCAAAATTTAATTTAATTTAGTAGCTGCCTCGCACGGGCCAAGAGGCCCTCCGCAGGGTCACTGTACATATGTCCGTATGCAGGTACGCACAAGGGGACACAGGAGGTAGTGAGCACCCAAAGGAGCCACAGACACTAAAAAGAACCCGATAAATGGCAGAGGGAAAGGAAGCCAAAAGCACCAAAATGCCATGCGGAGGAGGCAGACGCCACCCACAGGAGCAGACAAGAAGACAGAGCCCAGAAGGCTCGGGAAACTGCGCAACTGTCAACTGACAGGAGAGGCGGGCCCAAGAGCCAGAGCTCAACCCCCGCAAGCACAACGAGGCAAGCACCCCACCAAAAGTGAGAACCAGCACTAGGCCAACAGAAGCGCCAGACAAGGCAACCTCACCTGCAGAGCACACACACGACCGTGCCACAACACAGGCGAGCCAAGTAACATACTAAGAGCAGCGCTAAAGGTGTGCCCGAAGCCATGCATACTCGAGGCAGTAGGCACAGTATGCACCCTTACCTGAATAAAATGCGAGGTTGAAGGAGAAAGATGGCCAGAGGTGCGCGCCCTGCAGAAGACGAAGCAGTACAGAGGAAGAACAAAGTGACACCCCCAGATATAAATCCAAAACATCCTCAGCATCCAGAGGGCCCCGACTGGAGGGAGAAACGAGCAAGAAGCCGTAGAAAACCACGAGAAACGGCGCGAACACACGAGCATACCGCCCGTAAACAAAACGCACACCGCGGCCCCAGCACACGAGGTACGAAACGCACCACCGGTCCACCGGGAGGCATGGCTCGTACACCAGGCGGACACACAAATCGTACACACAACGTACAGACATTGTACAAACACCAGGAAGGCGTGCGGAACGAAGACAAAATACGCCGAAACTGGAAGTAGAGACGACACGAAAACAAAACAAGGCGAAAACGAAGCGAAAGAAAACAGATGATGGAAGGGGACCAACAAGGCCGACAAAAGACCCGATGGAAACCACATCCAAAATCAACAGACGTTCCAACAATATTGGAAGGTACGAAGAGATTCGCGAACCAACGAAAACCATGACAAGCACCCCTGACCACGGAACATGCAGGGCCAACGATACGAAGCGGTTTAGGCATTATGTACTAGGTCAATATAGAAATCCATCAATGTTTGTTTCACACCTTGTACGGATGTACCTTACCTGAACTCTTTTTTTTTTTTTTTTTTGTGAACAGCATCGCGACATAGGAGCAAAAAGGGTAAGGAAAAGGGGGTGAAACACACCCCCAGGAACAACGGGACCGACAAACCCGAAGGAACACGGAACCGAACCCAGGGAGGGGTATACCCGAAAACAACAGGAACACAGAGGGACGGAACAACCCCACTCTGAGGAACTGCCAGCCCCACACCAAAGGTACAAGGACCCAAGAGGGGCAAACGGGGCCGAGGCCCCCCAGGTAACCCCTCCCTAACCCCGGGAACCTCTACGGCATGACCCAGGGCCGAGCCGCACCCCCAAAGCCCCAGCTTAACAAGGAAAAGCCGGGGCAGCCGTGCAAACACTAATGAAGGGAGCCCACTGGTCAGACCCATACTGCACGGCAGGAGGAACCGACTCGAATGCCTCCGCCGCCACCCCGGAAGAGAAAAACCCCCGAGACCGCCCGAGTCTCAACCCAACCAGACCCCGCCCCAACCCCGAAACCCTCCTATGGTTCGGAGCAGGAAGCAAGGGAGGAAGTGAGTAGAACAGAAGGGGGAGGAACAAGAAGCGGAAGGAGCCAGAGCCGAAGCGACCCCCACCCCCAAGTCCAGACTCCATCCACCAAAACGGGGCAGCCTCGGGGCATCTGGGGCTGCAAACCAAGAGCGTTGCAGCAACACACACACAGCAAGCAACGCCGCAGCCGCCTGCACCCGATTATCAAGACCAGTGGCCTGGGTGAAGGAGAGCGCGTACCGACAACAATCATCGGACGACTCCAGGTCACAAAAACAAGGACCCAACAGGCAGCATGGCGGAGGCACAACCGGTGAGAGTCACCCTGAGACAAGGGGACAGATCAACCGTCAAACTCGCAGGACGCGAGGGGGACTCCGGGGACACACCTAGAGTACCACGGAGCCCCCGTAGGGTTTCCCAGGGCCCTTAGCCTTTGGTATACGCTAAGGGAAGCCCAGGCAGGGTACCGCAAACCGGCGCCCAAATCTACCAACAAACTGCTAAAGCTGAACCCCCGGGACGTGTCCACTCACGAGGGCCAAGCGGGGAGTACCACCAACAGAAGAATTCGAAAGAAATTCACCTAGAACAGGAAAGAGGGACCATAGTAAAAGCAGACCCCCACCAGGCAAAAACAAAAACAGAAGAAAAACCCCGCAAGAGGACAACGTACCCAGGCGGAACAGAGCCGGCCGCTGTTAACACTTTCGCGCTTTAGATTAGAGATAACTCGTCGCCGTTTTCTCTTACGATTCCGCATAACAGCCGAGTTTTCTCGTCCATCGAAAAAATATTTCTATAAATTCCATTTTTTAACCGAAATTGATGGGAATACTTTTGTTTTGTAGGGAATTTATTTGCGAATGTTTTGGTACCAGAATGAATATTATATCACATAAACTTCTATGAGTAAAAAAAAAAAATACACAAAGTATGTTTGGGGGTGTGGCGAGCGTGTGGCAGTGGGTTCCCTTTAGCCGTTGATATATCCAACACGTGGGAAATATTTGTATGTGTTATGTATATGTCTGTGTAGGGAATTTTACTGCGATCACTGTCATACAAATTATAAAATGTTTCAACAAGTATAAACATGACAAACATCAAACGAACGAAAATAATGCGTTCGTTTCTGCCGCGAACGCATACTGAGCGACGTGGTTCTATATTTGGCGCTTCTCTTACACATGCTTTGTACAAATGTTATACAGTTCATCTTATAGAAAATTTTATTGCGAACACATTGGTATAAAAAAGAAATATGTACATAGAAAAGTAGGGTAAGGAAACGTATAAACTTTCCAAGCATGATTTCCCCCCTGTGTTTTCGCCAGTGCGCTCGCGGCTAACTACTCTCCACTTCACACACTCTTGCGGGTGGGCAATTACCTATATTAAACATTCATATGCATATGTCGGTGTAGAGAATTTTATTGCGATTCCAATGATACCAAAATTAGCGATGTAGGACAACTGTAGGCTTCGCAACCATTAAGAGAGTGGAAACATTTTGTTGCTGTTTGGCGCTCTCGGCGAGTGATCTGCATAGTTTTTTATTTGGTGTTGATACTTCTTATGCTTGGGCGGCATTTTATAGGTATGCTCTTATAGACAATTTCATTGCGAACACAGTGATACCAAATTTAAATACGTGCGCCTTCAATTATTGTCAGGACAGTCAAAAGAGTGTACACTTTTCGGTCTTACCGCGTAGGCGCGCGAAGTGCCGAAAGCATCTGGGGTATTGTTTTTTTTTTGAGCGCCGAGAGCGCGAAAGTGTTAATGGTGAAAACTAGCTGTGCAGTACCCCGCGCCCCTGCCAGTGACGAAAACTACCACCTACCCAGAGACAAACCAAGGCATCAAAACCCCAGCCGACTCCAAGGGCGGCCCAGTACCGAGCAGTAAAGGACACAGCGGAGGTAGAACCCAAGGTGACTTGTGGAAGGTGGCCCCAAGCCCCAAGGGCAGTACTTACAGGGCACCTAGGGAAGATAGCCCTAGGCACATGCAGCCTGAGTACCATGGAATCTTACTCCTGGCTCACACCCCACCGGTAGAGACAGTCCACACCACAAGGCACAGAACTGAAACAAAAACCGGAGCCAGAGGCACTCGACCAGCCAGTAATACCATCAGCCAAGAACTGCCAGTTGGATCGCCGGCGTGGAGGGTCTGGGGCTCCCCCTTCCCCCTCTCGGGGAGGGGAGGGGGTTGCGCAGACGGTGGCGCGGCGACGTGATGACGTCATGCTAGTTTGATAATTTTGTTTGGGGAGTTCTGTCCACTTGTTCGGCTTTCGGTAGCAATAATTTCACCAGAATAGGGGTTTGTTTTGGGGCTCCTACCTTTCTGGGTGCCTGTCCCGGTCGATGGCAGACATAGAATGCTCCCAATCACAAGGGGGGTTTCTATAGGCCATTGCTCCTCGTGCCTCTCTGAGGGGGCCAGGTTCTGGCTCGTGGTCCCCGGTAGGCAAGAACTCCTAGCACTTTGACTGATGCCAGAAAGTTATACATATCCATTCAGCCTGGATAGCTCCGGGGAGCTGACGGGGCTCCCCCCAGAAAAGCTCTTGAAACAGTTAGTGTAAATCACAAAAAAAAAAAAAATCCAGAATCTGCCACACAACCTCATCAGTAAAGAACAGGGATGAGAAGATATGAAGTGCAAAAGCAAAAGAAAGTTCAAGTTGACTCCTTACACTGCCTCAATAATGTCTAAATACAAGAGTTCTTACATTCTTGTAAAGCCACTAGCACGCATAGCGTTTGGGCAGGTCCTTAATCCTCATTTCCCCCCAAAATACGACCCGCCAAATTGTTTAACAACCAGGTACCTATTTACTGCTGGTGAACAGAGACTACAGAACAGGTAAAGATTGGTCCCCGGCCAGGATACGAACCCAGGCAAAAGCGCTCGCAAAGTGAAAGGGAAGTGATTTACCACTGCGCCAAGGGGACTGTATGACATGTGAGATAAATGTTAAAAAACTAGCTACTGCATCTCGAAAAAACAAGATGAACAGAATGGGGAAAGAATCGGCCACTATTAAAATATTAACACGCTCAACCAGTTCACTTGATTCCACTTCGAATGAAGTTGAGAGGAGAGGAGCTCCTGATAGACAAAGAACTTAGTGCTAGCTCTAGCTAGAGATGCTCTAGGCAGCCACAAGGGGCTTTCCCCAGAAATATGAAGAGTATAGTATGTGAACTTAACTCGTGTAAGCATAATCCAAATAATCCATAATGGGGAGCTGCAGTAAAAAAGAAATCCAAATGAGGAACTGCAAGAATGCCACCTTTGGAGAAAGAGTCAAGAGAACCCAATTCAGGAAATCAAAATATACAAACAAAAATTAAACCACACAAAAGATTGGTACCCAAGTCTGGCCACACAACAGATATAGCATTTACACTGAAAGATGTAGAACTTTAGCCACCAATTGTAAATGATCCTTATAAAAAATATTAAGAGTATCTTTAAACCTTTCTCTGAATTATTTGTTATGCAAGTGGCTTACCTGGAGGTAAACTATGGGAATGGTGATGGTAATGATGATGAAGTTGAGACCTTGGGGTTGGCAGGAGTCCACAATTGTCTAATAGGGCATCTCCCTCAGGCTCTGTGCCCACACTTAAACCACTGTCACAACCCTGCAGAGGACAAAGTACTTTGATAAACTAATGAGTATAATCATATCATTCCTTCCAAAACACCATTTTAGAATATTTAGGTTAGACTTTATTTGCTAAACGTAAAACATTGGACATCTCTGTAAATGAGTTATCAAAGTTATCTACATAAAATCAACTAATGAATGGTCCTTAGTCAGATTCTGAAGTCTTAACACCTATAGTATATAAGTATATACAGTACATTATAATCATTATCCCATTTTCCAGATAAAAAATGTAAGTTATATAGGCAAGTTATTATTTAAATGATAAATGTTAAGAATATCATTAAACCTATTCATTATTTCAATCACAAATCTAACATACAGCATAAAGAAGCACCAGACACAACCCAGTAGTCATCCACAGCAGCATTCCACCACCTCATAAAACCAGGTGTACAGTGCACCTTGTAAATTGTCATATTCATTGCTTACAATTACAGTATATTCACTCCCTTCTTACAAACCAATTCAACCCAGCCTTGTCCTTAACATATCTTGCGTGCAGTACGTACTCACTCTTCCAGCTTCCTCACACACTTGCTCCCCCTCCCCCTCCCACTGAGAGGAAACACCTCATAGTGGCAGAACGTAAACGATGTTCCAGAGAATATAGACTCATTCTTCTCAATGTTTGCTGATGATACTAAAATTATGAGAAGGATCAAGACAGAGGAAGATACACACAAGATAACCTGGAATGGTCTAGAAAATGGCCACTAAAGTTTAACTCAAGTGTAAAGTAATAAAATTAGGTGAACAACGGGAGTAGGAGGTTGAACACAAGGTACCATCTAGCAGATTAAATGCTTCACGAGTCAAGAAGAGAGAAAATCTGGGAGAAGATATCACACTGAACTGTCCCCAGAACCCCCACATTAAAAGGCATATGCAAGATTGGATATCATCAGCGGTATATGCCCACCAAGAAGTTCCTCTCATTCTTCTACCACATTGTGCAACACATTTCCTTGGCATCCTTAATTATTTAAGCAAAAATTTCTTGCATACAATTCCCCCCCCCCCCTGTAAAATCACTGTAGCTCTCTCATAGAAACAATAAATAAATTCGTTACACAAGATCTTCCAGATCGAAAAATCATACTGTCGTTATATAATTTTTCTCTGGGTATTTTACCCATTTAGTTTTACAGTAATTATTTTTTCCAATATTTTTCGGTCAAAGGTCCCCCCCCCTCCCTTTCTGGTCCGTTGGCAGCTTTAGAGGGCTTGGTGGGCAAGTGCCGGAGTGTAATGCTCAATGGGTCAGTCCTCTGTCCCTTTGAAGCCTTATGCTCCTGCTGCTGTCTATACCAATTCTGCCAGAACTCTTTTCCTTTTCCTTGTCTTTCATTTTTCTTCCCCCCTCTTCCCCTTTCTAACTGTCATTGCCTGCCGACCTTTTGCCAGTCTTGATTATTCTTTCAGACTACTTCTGTTTTGATGCCCGGGTGTTTGGGGAGGCATACTCTCTTACCCGTAGAACTGAAGTATCCAACGTCTCGAGCGAGGGGACCCTTTTATTGTTAATCCTCCTTTCGTCGCTGAACCAATCTCGAAGGACTAACTGTTCTTAACCACTTAACTGTGCCAACCGAGTATTCTCGATCGACGGGAAACTACGCCAACCGAGAAAACTCTTTTTGATTTTTCGGTACCAATTCTAAATGTGTACGAAATGGACTCTTAGGACCTCCAGTGAGAGGCAGCCATCTTGGAAAAAATTCCCAGAATGCCCTAGGGCTGCTGGCTGAGTTAGTACTGAATGAGCAACCATGGGTGGAGCACATGCCTCTGGCTCCCAAACACCTGTCCGACGCGGTGTTGAAAGATAACACTCTGTCGGTGAAATTCAAACCTTATTGTTTGAAGAACATAAGGGTCATAATATTGTTGAAACTAGACGCAATAAGGACCTAACACAAAGGTCGGATGCAAGTGATACAACACTAATGAGGACGATACAGCGAGCGTATCCAGTTGTAGCTCTGAGTGTCACCCTTGCAATCCAATGCTATCTCCAATTTATTTAGACGATACATAGATGAATCGTTTTCTGCGTTCAGTGATGATGCATCTGATACAAGTAGCAACAGTGTTAGCGGCTTCCATGGTGGTGTTTTGCATAGATATTTTAAAAAATACCTGAATCTCTTCCTGACTGACAGACACTCTTTGAGGCTAGCTGAATCTCTTTCTGACTGACGGACACTCTTTGAGGCAAGCTGAATCTCTTCCTTTGTGGGACCATATAAAACAATCTTTTCAAGACTACCTTACAAATTGATCTTTTCCTATAATCTTTTCAATACTTTGCCACAATCCTAATACTTTTATGCTTTACAAGCTTGGCTACATACAACCTACAAGTACTAAAGCCAAAGGTGTACGTGAGTGCGTTATTTGCAAGCACACAGAATGAAGAAACAGGAAGCAAAAATTTATCTGTACCTGGTGCACTGAGAGCGAAGTCGCGCTGTGTACCATGGACTACTTCGTTGATTATTACTCACTTCCGAAGTACTGAGTGTGTAATACAGTGTGTTACTGTGTAAATTGTGTGTGAAACTGTACATATTGTAATTTTAGTGAACTTTTAACAGGTAATATTGCGACAATAAACATTTATTGTGGACACATTACTGACACATGTATTACAGTTCTATGGAACATTATGAACGTTCTACTGTGTACATATTGTAAAGGACACAAATATGCATCATATACGACAAAAACAAAAAAAATGACCGCACTGGAAATACATAAAACAAATAATTGAAAATATATTTGTGGCAACACCCGGTGCTTGAATGGCCCGCGAGACCATGTCTGGGCGATTCACACACAGGCAACCAGGCCCTGATGACGTCACAGCACACCTTGTCTACTTCCCCACAGCCAAAGTAAGTAGAATTTGGTATTTATTTTTACATAGACATGTTCAGGGAAGGGAATTTATCATTTTACGAAGAAAAAAGATTTTTTTGGGCACACTTTATTTCATGCGCATCGGGGGAATTTCACAATGAACTCGGCGCAGCACGGTGGTTAAGGTGGCGTTTGTGGGGTCCGGCAAGACCAGCAACATGTCTCTTGTTGGGTATCCTATCCTCTAATTGTGGTTCCGTGGTGGGTACGGGGGGCACCTTTGTGAAAGAAAGTATTACTTCTCGTTTTCATGTCGCTGAATACTGTTCCTCTTATGACTTCCCAGGCTCATGGGGTGGGCGACCAAGCCCCGAGTCTGTGTTGGAAGACCGGACTCTGTAGCCCCCGCTACACTGGACCCAGACCCAGCTCCTCCTTTGACCCTCCTGACTGCTTCCCCCGGCTCCCATCCCTCCCTCTGTGGTTGGGTTGGGCCATACGCCCCCAGCAGTGACCACCTTATTTCCCTGGTGCGGCTCAAGTCTCTCATTGTGATTAGTGCACCTTTTAACCCCTCTTTGGGGATTCTCAATGCTGTCCCTGCCACGGCCGCACTCACATGATCCCTTCCCATACTAATACATACCAAGCCTTGTTTGGTCCTGCTTTGTGGGCTGAATACTTTGATCTCCTCCCTCTGGATTCTACTACACCTGACGATTTCTCACTCCATGAACACCTTGTTGATTAGGTGGATGCCTCTATTAGTTTTAACCTCAACCCATTTAGGTATGTGTATCGTCGCTGCTCCTTCACCGAGTGCAGCTACCCGCTTAGCCGCATTGTCCTGCATTGGGGAGACCCCTGTTCGGGTCTCCAAAAACGCTCGGTTAAATGCCAGTGTTGGCACTGTTCTCCTCCCGCACCATGTTGCAACTGGTGTTAGGGACCTAAAAGACTGCCATGAGGATATTAAACATATCCTCGAAGCCCAAGGCCATCCTGTCCTCCAGGTGGATACATTCACTCGACCCCCTTGTGGTCGTCGCCGTTAACCCCTTCGAGTTGTGAAAATCACCTTCGATACTAGGTCCCTTCCACCCTTTATCATTCTTGCTGGTGCCAGGTGCTTCATTCAGGAGTACATTCCCTCTCCTAGACTTTGTAATAAGTGCTGGAAGTTTGGGCACGGTGCCCTCATATGCTCAAGTCTTGTTTCTCTAAGCCCCATGTGTGGGGACAATAACCCCTCTAAGACAGATTGCACATCTCCTCAGGCTCACTGCCCCAATTGCAGTGAGGCCCACCCTACATTCTCCCCCACGTGTATCCACTACAAGCTTGAGGAAGTAGTCCTCAACTTGAAACACCTGGATCGTCTGAATTTTCCTGAAGCGAGACGCCAAATCTGCTGTCTCCACCCTTTCACTGGCATATCTGATGCTCATGTGTTGCATTCTACCTCTCCTTGTCCTTCCCACCTTCCTCAGTCTTGCAACCGTTTCCAGGCCTTGGACCCAGACACGCCCACCGCTTCCTCCTCTGTTCCTTTACGTTCTGTCTCGGAAGGCCTTCTTCCTGATTCTCCTTCTGGAGTTTCCCCTCTTCCTACCCTGTCCGCCATGTCTCCTGTGTCTTCTTTTCCTTCTCCCCCTGATCCTTCTTCCCGACCCTCCCCACAATCTCTTGGCCCTCCATGTCGTCTGTCTGTCCATCCAGGCTGATGTCCATCATCCTCCCAGCAATCTTCATGTTGTTCACTCCCGTTCTTCTTCTCCTGCTGAGATCATAAGAGTTTGTCGCCCAGTACGTTGTTGCACCTGTCCCTTTGAGTCAGAAACGTAAGCCTGGCTCCTCTCCTTCCTCCTCCCCAGTGGGTAAGAAGGCATCACTTTCTTCCCCCCCCCCAACTCTGACTCTATCACTACATCCTCTCCCATTTCGGTGGTCAGACTCCCTGTCCCAGCTATGGAGGTTTCTCTCCCCCCCCCCCCCCCCGATTCCTTTTCGGTTACTGCCCTTGCTGAGGTGCACTCCCGGGTTTCTGCCCCTCCCCTCCTCCTGCTGTCCTTGACAGCCCCTCTCGGTTGTCTCCCCCCTCCTCCGGACCCCGTCCGTCTACCTCTGGTCTACCTCCCGCTCCTTTCCCTCCATCCTTACTAAGTTTACCCATGCCCTCTAACCCTGATCCTGATCCTGAGCTTCTTTAATATACTGTGTTCTTCTTTACCTTTGTTTCTTCATTGTTCTCTGTTACTGTCCTCTCTCTTTTTGATAATGTCTATTCTTCAATGGAATATTCGTGGATTTTATGCCACCTTCCATGAACTTCAACTTCTGACTACACAGTTTTCACCACTTTGTGTTTGTCTCCAGGAGCCGATGCTTGGTGCTCGTCCTGGTCACTTTCGTGGTTATTCCTTTCTTTCTCCTCCCGCTGGGGCCCATAACTCTACGCTCTCTTGATTTGTACTGATATTCCCTTCGTCCCCCTACTGTTTCCATTGCCTACCCATTGTTCTGCTGCCCGTGTTTTTGTGAGTAAATGGTATATAGTCTGTTCCATTTATCTCCCCCCAAATGTCCCGCTTTCCCTTTTTGATCTTAAGCATCTCTTGGACTCCTTGTCTGAGCCAATGCTCCTGTTGGGCGATTTCAACTGTCGACATACCCTCTGGGGTGATGTTCTGACAAACATCTGAGGCCGCCTTCTCGAATTGTTCGTCCTCTCTTCTTCCCTGTCTCTTATGAATTCTGGTGAGCCCACCCATGTGGACTTTCGAACTCGCACCCTTATCTGTCTTGATCTTTCTCTCTGCTCATCGTCCCTTTACTTAGATCTCACGTGGCGGGTTCTTGATGACCTTCATAACAGTGACCATTTCCCCATCCTTGTTTCCTTTTTCTCTTTTCACCCTCTCGTCTCCTTCCCTACGTGGCAGTTTGCCAAAGCTGACTGGAACCTATTCACCCTCCGTGCTATTCTCTCTGCCTCCTCCTTTTTAATGACACCGTCTTCGATGCTACCCTCCGCTCTATTCCTCGCTCTACCTCTCACGGCAGGCGGAAGTGCATTCCGTGGTGGAATGCGGACTGCGCTTGGGCTGTCCACTGTAAGCGTGCAGCCTGGAAGAAACCCCGACGCCGGCAGACAGCTGATTCTTTTATTTTGTTTAGGAAAGCAAGTGTGGTGGCCCATAGGGCCATCCGTACAGCTAAGCGTGAGAGTTGGAAATCTTATGTTTCCACCATTACGTCCGATACTCCTCTGCCGCAGATCTGGAAGAAGATCCGCAAGATTGTGGGCAAGTTTGTTCCAGATGTCTCGCCCGTTCTTCACCTCCGTGATACTCTTGTGGCGGACCCAGTGCAAGTCACAACCGAACTGGGTTGCCACTTTTTATCTGTTAGCTTTGGTTCTAATCTTCCTCAATCCTTCGTAAGCCAGTTCTTGAATTTTATCCCTTAGATTTCCACACTCATCTCCGCTTTCCCTATAACAATCCCTTCTCTCTCTCTGAACTTCAGTCTGCCCTGGCCCTCTGTGGTTGTACAGCAGCGGGTTCGGATGGCATTCATTATGAGATGCTTTGTCATCTCCCTCCTTGCACATCTCAATATTTACTGCGTCTGTATAACCAGGTCTGGGAGTCGTCATCAGTCCCTGAGGACTGGCTCGATGCCATTGTCTTTCCTATTCGGAAACCAGGGTCTCTCGGGACATCCTTTTAGGACTTCCGCCCTATTGCCCTCATGACTTGTGTCTGCAAACTCTTTGAGCATATGGTAAATGTTCGTCTGATGTGGTTCTTGGAACACCACCACCACCTCTCTCCTTCTCAATTTGGTTTTCGCAAGTGCCGAAGAAAGACTGATGTCCTGGTGAACTTGGAGGTCTATATTCATACGGTTTTTGCTGCAAAGACCTCCGTTGTTACTGTCCTTTTTGACCTGGAAAAGGCTTACGACACAACCTGGAGATACCATATTCTGCCCCAACTTTGTTCTTTTGGCCTTCGCGGTAATCTCTCTCTCTCTTCCTCCAAAGGTTCCTCTCTTGTCGTTCCTTTCGAGTCAGGCTTGGAGCCACTCTCTGCCTCTTTTCGTCAACACAAAGGTGTACTCCAAGGTAGTGTTCTGAGCACTACTCTTTTTCTGGTTGTCCTCAATGGTCTTCTTTCCTCCCTTCCTTCTGGCATTTTCTCTGCTCTTTATGTCGACGATCTTACTCTTTGCTGTCGAGGTGGTGATTCACCTCTCCTTCAACGGTGGCTTCAACTTGCGATTGATCCCGTGTCATTTTGGGCCACCAATCGTGGCTTCAAGTTCTCTGCAACTAAGACTTGTGCCATGACTTTTACCCAAAGGCATGTCATCCTTCGTTCTTTTTTGTCGCTTTATGGTCATCCCCTTGTGCACAAAGATTCTGCAAAGCTTTTGGGGTTAATCAAATCAAATCAAATGTTTATTCAGGTAAAAGTACATACATAGAGGATTAGTTACAAACATAATGTTGGATTTATAGATAGAGCTAGTACATACAATACCTAAAGCCATTAGTACGCATAGCGTTTTGGGCATTTTTGACACTCGTTTGTCTTGGTCACCGTATCTCTTTTACCTCCGAGTAGAATGCTCTAAGGACCTTAACCTACTTAAGGTTCTGTCACAAACTTCTTGGGGAGCAGATAGGCGCACGCTCCTCTCTCTGCATTCCTCTCTCATACTGTCTAAACTCGATTATGGTTGCCTTGCTTACTCTTCTGCTTCTCCTTCTACTCTTTGCCATCTTGATCCTTTGCACCATACTGGGTTGCGCCTCAGCTCTGGTGCTTTTTGTTCAACTCCTACCCTCAGCTCGTACGCTGACACTGGCTTCCTGTCTCTCCAGGACCGCCGTGATCGCTACAGTCTTCGATATCTTGCGCAGTCTTTACAACACCCTCACTCACACCTGTGTCGTGCTTTGTCTTTTCCCCCTCCTGTAGTTCCTGTTCCCCTTCACCACCTCCCTCTTTCTGCCCAGCTATCTCGCCTGCAACATTCTCTTTCGGTTAGTATTACTAATATTTCTCCTCGTGTTGTTCCGTCCTTGCCCCTGTGGAGGGTCCCCTTTCCTCAATACTGCAAATCCCTAACCCAGATCACTAAAGCTTTTACCCCTCCTACAGTTCTGAAACGACTTTTCTTTGAACACTTTTCTTCACATTCCCGCTGTTTCCATCTTCACTGATGGATCTAAGTCAGCAGACGGTGTAGGCTACTCTGTTCTTTTCCTGACCACACCTATATGTGTCGTCTGCCTTCGGAGGCTAAAATCTTCACAGCAGAACTTTATGCTATTCTCTATGCTCTTCGTCTCCTACTTTCTCACTGTTAATTCTCCTTTGTGGTTGTAGATGACTCTCGCAGTGCCCTTATGGCCTGGAGTCCTTTAATCCAGTCCATCCGGTGGTCGTCGAGATTCAACATTGGCTGTTTCTTATCTCCAGTCGATTTAAGACAGTTGAGTTTTGCTGAGTTCCCAGCTATATTGGAATCTCTTTAAATGAGCGCGCGAACGCTGCCGCTAAGAAAGCTATACAGTACGCACTTGTCCCATCTCCCGTAAAGGTATTCCTTATTCCGACTTTTACTCAGTTATTCATTCCTCCATCCTTGCCCGTTGGCAGGGTTGTTGGTCTTCTGTTACTGGAAACAAATTGCAAACTCTTAAGGGTAGTGTGTCTATGTGGCCTTCCTCCTACCACCGTAACCGGTGATGGGAAACAGCTCTGGCAAGGCTGCGTATTGGCCATACTCACTTAACTCACGGACACTTAATGGAGTGCCGCCCTGCTCCTTATTGTTCTTACTGCATTGTCCCTCTTACAGTTGTGTATATCCTTGTCGAACGTCCTGACTCCCAGGATGAACGAGTGTCTTGCTTTCCGACCGTCCCTCGATAGAATTCTTGGTGAATTGGATACTTTTAATATCGTTCGCCTTATGTGTTTCTGTTCTCTTCTTGGCATCCTCAGTGATATTTAGCGCCCTCTGATTATTCCGCACATTTGATGATGCTACATAGCCTTCCCGGCTTGGTGCCTTTTTTGATAATTACTTACTTAGAACAAAGGTCGAGGCAGACATCTTGAAAAATGATTGCGGAATTTGTTATTGTGGGTACAGTACTGTATATGCATTCAGTTCATATACCAGTAGGTTAGAAAGTTTTTTTCTTATAAGCTATGCCAGATCCCATACAGGTATTTACTTTGTGATGCAGCAAGTAGGAAATAAATACCTGCATGGGATATGTGATGCATATTTTTAATTAATAATAAAAAAAAATCTAAATTTCTGTACATAAATGAATTCCTGCATGCTTTACCCCACACTAAGGGTGGATCTGAGTAAATGATCAGTAAATGGAAATGATCAGGGAGTAAGTCCCTGATCATTTTTGGCTGCAAAGTAAAGGAGATAACATCTAGGTCAGAAAGAGCTGTAGAAGAAGCTAAAGTAGTAGATAAAATTGTTGGCCTCGTGGAAGGTCTTACAACCATAGAGAATGTGTGCGACTACAGGAGAATAGGCAGATATGAAAAAGGGAAAGATCGACCTTCGAGGATCACCCTAAATGGTGCCAAACAGATGGAAGAAGTACTAAGGAATGCTAGAAAATTACAAAGTGATGAGGATGGGAAAATGTGGTCGTTAAGACTAGATCTTTCAAAAGAAGATAGAGAGAAGCTGAAACTGAACCTCGCCGAGGCAAAACGTTTAAATGAGAGCAAGAATGAAGAAGAAATCAATTCTTTTTTCTACTAAGTGATAGGGGTAGGCAGACCAGTAAAGTGGTACATAAAGGCAAACCAACAAAATCATTAGCGAGAGGGGGAGTGAAAAATAAGAAGAGGGGGAACAAGTTCCTGAAGATTGCATACACCAACATAGATGGAGTAAGATCGAAGATACTGGAGTTAAGTGATGTAATACAGCTGCAGACACCAGACATTGTTGCACTCACGGAGACAAAACTTGAAGATATTATTTTAAATGAAGTCATATTCCCAAGGGGCTACTCAATTTGGAGACGGGACAGAAAAATTAGGAAAGGCGGTGGCGTTGCTGTGCTGGTGAAAGAACACCTAAAAGTGAACGAAATAATGACTGCCAATCCACAAGAAGTTGACATAATAGCACTAGAGATCTGCCATGAGGATGATAAACTAATGATCACAAATGCATATAGTCCACCGCTAAGCAGCACATGGTCAAAGGAGGAGCTAGATAGTAAAAGAGAAGGTCTTATAACAATAATGAGAGAGATCATAGCGAGAGCGGACTTCAACTTGAAAGTCATAGACTGGGAAGCATATGAAGCTAAAACAGAAGATTTCTGGACCTGTAAATTTGTAGACCTCATCCTACCTTGAGGCTACCTTGAGGTGCTTCCGGGGCTTAGTGTCCCCGCGGCCCGGTCGTCGACCAGGCCTCCTGGTTGCTGGACTGATCAACCAGGCTGTTAGACGCGGCTGCTCGCAGCCTGACGTATGAGTCACAGCCTGGTTGATCAGGTATCCTTTGGAGGTGATTATCCAGTTCTCTCTTGAACACTGTGAGGGGTTTGCCAGTTATGCCCCTTATGTGTAGTGGAAGCGTGTTGAACAGTCTCGGGCCTCTGATGTTGATAGAGTTCTCTCTCAGAGTACCTGTTGCACCTCTGCTTTTCAACGGGGGTATTCTGCACATCCTGCCATGTCTTCTGGTCTCATGTGGTGTTATTTCTGTGTGCAGGTTTGGGACCAGCCCCTCAATTATTTTCCACGTGTAAATTATTATGTATCTCTCCCGCCTGCGCTCAAGGGAGTACAGATTTAGGCTCTTTAGTCGGTCCCAGTAATTTAGATGTTTTACTGAGTGGATTCTAGCAGTAAAGGATCTCTGCACGCTCTCTAGGTCAGCAATTTCTCCAGCTTTGAAAGGGGCTGTCATTGTGCAGCAGTACTCCACTCTAGATAGCACAAGCGTTTTGAAAAGTATCATCATCGGTATAGCATCTCTAGTGTGAAAAGTTCTCGTTATCCAACCTGTCATTTTTCTTGCAGTTGTGACGGCTACTTTATTGTGTTCTTTAAAGGTAAGGTCTTCCGACATGAGTACACCCAGGTCCTTTACATTGCCTTTTCGTTCTATGTTATGATTTGCCTGCGTTTTGTACGTGGTTCCTGTTTTTATGTTTTCAATTTTTCCGTAGCGCATGAGCTGAAACTTATCCTCGTTGAATACCATATTATTTTCTGTAGCCCATAGAAAGACCTGATCAACATCTGATTGGAGGTTTGCCGTGTCCTCTATGTTGCCAACTCTCATGAAAATCCTAGTGTCATCTGCAAAGGATGATACAGTGCTATAGGTTGTGTTCTGGTCTATGTCCGATATGAGGATGAGAAAAAGTACTGGAGCAAGCACAGTACCCTGGGGGACTGAGCTCTTCACGGTTGATGGGCTGGATTTTATTTTGTTGACTATTACACATTGGGTTCTGTCAGTCAGGAAATTGTAGATCCATCTGCCTATTTTCCCGGTAATTCCTTTTGAACGCATTTTATGTGCAATAACACCATGGTCACATTTATCAAAAGCTTTTGCGAAATCTGTGTAAATTACATCAGCGTTTTGTTTGTCTTCCATAGCATCTAATGCCATATCATAGTGGTCCAGCAACTGCGACAGGCAAGAGCGCCCTGTTCTGAAACCATGTTGTCCGGGGTTATGGAGATGCTGTGATTCCATGTATTTTGTGATCTTACTTCTTAGCACTCTCTCAAAAATTTTTATGATGTGCGATGTTAGTGCTATCGGTCTGTAATTTTTTGCCTCTGCCTTATTTCCTCCTTTATGGAGTGGTGCTATCTCTGCTGTTACATCCTGGAAACATTCTTGTATCAACATGTTAAACAAGCTACGAGGATGAGAGAAGGGGACGTTCCCTCCATGCTAGATTTGATATTTACCAGGAAGGAGGAAGAAATATTTGACATTCAGTACCTTCCTCCCTTGGGTAAAAGTGACCATGTCTTTTTGGGAATAAAGTATGCAATGCGTTATAATCTGGAAGAAAATATGAAGGTTGATGCAATTGAAAAACCTGACTTTAGGAGAGGACATTATGGCAACCTTAGAAATTTTTTTAGTGGGTATAATTGGACAGACTTGTTGCTAGGCAAGGAAGTGAATGAGACGTATGTCAAGTTTTGTGAAATATATGATAAAGGCACAAAAAAATTTATACCAAAACAGAGAAGCAGAACTAGGAAACAGGATTGGTTCAACAGAAAGTGCGAGAGGGCCAGAGACCAAAAGACACAAAAATGGAATCAGTACAGGAAGAGGCCAAACCCCCAAACATACCAGCGATACAAAGATGCGAGAAACAACTACACGGCAGTGAGGAGAGAGGCAGAAAGAAATTTTGAAAAAGGGATTGCAGACAAATGTAAAACAGAACCAGGTCTAATCTATAAATTCATAAACAACAAATTGCA
The DNA here is from genome assembly GCF_040958095.1 of Procambarus clarkii. NCBI lineage: Eukaryota > Metazoa > Arthropoda > Malacostraca > Decapoda > Cambaridae > Procambarus > Procambarus clarkii. The sequence goes on from NC_091193.1 coordinate 24,769,458, forward strand.
GGTACAGGATGATATACAGAGGTTGAAAATGGGAAATAGATTCACGGAAAATGAAAAGGAAATGTGTGAAACATGAAACGAAAAGTTTCAAAGTGTGTTTGTACAAAATGAAATCTTCAGGGAACCAGATATAATAAGAATTCCAGAGAACAACAGAGCACATAGAGGTGTCTAGAGACGAAGTGGAAAAAATGCTCAAGGAGCTAAATAAGAACAAGGCAGTTGGTCCAGATGGAGTTTCACCATGGGTTCTGAGAGAATGTGCACCTGAGCTCAGCATTCCTCTTCAACTGATTTTTCAGGCATCCCTGTTTACAGGAGTTGTAGCTGATGTGTGGAAAAAGGCTAACATAGTGCCAATCTACAAAAGTGGAAGCAGGGAAGACCCCCTTAATTATAGACCGGTATCATTGACAAGTGTAATAGTCAAAATATTGGAAAAAATAATTAAAACTAAATGGGTAGGACACCTGGAGAGAAATGATATAATATCAGACAGACAGTATGGTTTTCGATCTGGAAGATCCTGTGTATCGAATTTACTCAGTTTCTATGATCGAGCAACAGAGATATTGCAGGAAAGAGATGGTTGGGTTGACTGCATCTATCTGGACCTAAAAAAGGCTTTTGACAGAGTTCCACATAAGAGGTTGTTCTGGAAACTGGAAAATAATGGAGGGGTGACAGGTACGCTTCTAACATAGATGAAAAATTTTCTGACTGATAGAAAAATGAGGGCAGTGATCAGAGGCAATGAATCGGACTGGAGAAATGTCACAAGTGGAGTACCACAGGGTTCAGTTCTTGCACCAGTGATGTTTATCGTCTACATAAATGATCTACCAGTTGGTATACAGAATTATATGAACATGTTTGCTGATGATGCTAAGATAATAGGAAGGATAGGAAACTTAGATGATTGTCATGCCCTTCAAGATGACCTGGACAAAATAAGTATATGGAGCAAGAAAAATGACAGGTTGGATAACAAGAACTTTTCACACTAGAGATGCTATACCGATGATGATACTTTTCAAAACGCTTGTGCTATCTAGAGTGGAGTACTGCTGCACAATGACAGCCCCTTTCAAAGCTGGAGAAATTGCTGACCTAGAGAGCGTGCAGAGATCCTTTACTGCTAGAATCCACTCAGTAAAACATCTAAATTACTGGGACCGACTAAAGAGCCTAAATCTGTACTCCCTTGAGCGCAGGCGGGAGAGATACATAATAATTTACACGTGGAAAATAATTGAGGGGCTGGTCCCAAACCTGCACACAGAAATAACACCACATGAGACCAGAAGACATGGCAGGATGTGCAGAATACCCCCGTTGAAAAGCAGAGGTGCAACAGGTACTCTGAGAGAGAACTCTATCAACATCAGAGGCCCGAGACTGTTCAACACGTTTCCACTACACATAAGGGGCATAACTGGCAAACCCCTCACAGTGTTCAAGAGAGAACTGGATAAGCACCTCCAAAGGATACCTGATCAACCAGGCTGTGACTCATACGTCAGGCTGCGAGCAGCCGCGTCTAACAGCCTGGTTGATCAGTCCAGCAACCAGGAGGCCTGGTCGACGACCGGGCCGCGGGGACACTAAGCCCCGGAAGCACCTCAAGGTAGCCTCAAGGTAGCACCACTTGGCAAATGGAATTTAATGTTAATAAATGCCATGTTATGGAATGTGGAATAGGAGAACATAGACCCCACACAATCTATATATTATGTGAGAAATCTTTAAAGAATTCTGATAAAGAAAGAGATCTAGGGGTGGTTCTAGATAGAAAACTATCACCTGAGAACACATAAAGAATATTGTGCGAGGAGCCTATGCAACACTTTCTAACTTCAGAATTGCTTTTAAATACATGGATGGCGAAATACTAAAGAAATTGTTCACGACTTTTGTTAGGCCAAAGCTAGAATATGCAGCGGTTGTGTGGTGCCCATATCTTAAGAAGCACATCAACAAACTGGAAAAGGTGCAAAGACATGCTACTAAGTGGCTCCCAGAACTGAAGGGCAAGAGCTACGAAAAGAGGTTAGAGGCATTAAATATGCCAAAACTGGAAGACAGAAGAAAAAGAGGTGATATGATCACTTCATACAAAATAGTAACAGGAATTGATAAAATTGATAGGGAAGATTTCCTGAGACCTGGAACTTTAAGAACAAGAGGTCATAGATATAAACTAGCTAAACACAGATGCCGAAGAAATATAAGAAAATTCACTTTCGCAAACAGTGGTAGATGGTTGGAACAAGTTAGGTGAGAAGGTGGTGGAGGCCAAGACCGTCAGTAGTTTCAAAGCGTTATATGACAAAGAGTGCTGGGAAGACGGGACACCACGAGCGTAGCTCTCATCATATAACTACACTTAGGTAATTACTCAAATTCCACAACAATTTCTCAAAATGTATGCCTCCACCAATGACCACATCTGGCCACACATTAAAGATTCCCCAACTTTAACCCCTAAGCTGCTACAGCCTGAACTACTGCACTGCTCTGCATCAAAATATGATAACCCCGTGGTGCGCTGAAAATAAATTCTTTCCAAAAAATTATTTTCTCTTCTTATAAAGTTAATTAACATGCAGTTTCTAACCCTTAAACTGCTCAGTATAAGGGGCCAGGAAGAGAAAAATATTCAAATTATGTCAAAATTATTTAAAAATGGTAAACAAATCTCAATTTATTGGCTTTAGTGTCATGAAATAAAAATATCAAAATATTTTCAATAACCGGGTTTAGACGAATTTTTAAAAAGAAGAACAGCTTCTATTAACTGGAACCGAGGGATAATGCAGTAGTAAAGATATGAGAGCACGTGTCCAACACACACAGAAGAATAGTAGTAAGAAGTGTCCACAAAGTGGATATGCAGCTGGTGCCTTTATAGTATTTGTGAGTAATACATAATAACACAAATTATAATGAGAAAGTATGTTATTATGCTCTATTTTGTTATAAATCTCATAAATACATGGCCCAATGTCAATATGTTACTTTCATCAATGTCCATTTTTTTTTTTAAGATTTTAGTTTTTTCTACTTTGTTTATTATCTGATTTTGATGTAACCTTCACATCCTGGAGAGTGCATGCCAGTCCCAAACTATGTGAAGATAAAAAGAAATTGGTCTACAAATAAATCAGTCACAACTCGCAGAACTAGGGACTTTGATTTTTTTGGGGCTGATTTTTTAACAGAATTCAAACTATTTTCTTTGTTTCTTTAGGTTGTTTTGATGATTGGGGACCAGTTTTGGGTTTTTCACTTATATGAAGTATACCTTACAAATATCCCCTAAATCATTATAATTATGTCTATATCTAGTTTTATTTTGGGAGGAGGGGGGGATTTTTTCTTGATTTCATTTCAACACATAATGACGCACAACTTTCACATATTCGAGTACGAATGCCAAACAATGTTTATTAACCACTGTGATGCCCCAACTTTATTGTAATTACCTAAGTGTAGTTACAGGATGAGAGCTACGCTCGTGGTGTCCCGTCTTCCCAGCACTCTTTGTCATACAACGTTTTGAATTTACTGACAGTTTTGGCCTCCACCACCTTCTCACCTAACTTGTTCCAACCGTCTACCACTGTTTACAGAAGTGAATTTTCTTATATTTTTCCGGCAGCTTTGTTTCGTTAGTTTAAATCTATGACCTCTTGTTCTTGAAGTTCTGGGTCTCAGGAATTCTTCCCTATCAATTTTATCGATTCCTGTTACTATTTGTGTACGTAATGATCATATCGCCTCTCTTTTTTTCTATCTTCTAGTTTTTGCATATTTAATGCCTCTAACCTCTCCTCGTAGTTCTTGTCCCCTAACATTCCATGTGACATTCCCCCATGTGCCCATAAAATCAAGTGTTTACAATTTTTTTTTATACCTGTAAAATGATAAATTTCCTTTCCTGAAAACGTAAAAAAAAATCACAGCACACCTTGTCCACGTTCCCACAGCCAAAGTAATTGGAATTTGGTATTTATTTTTACATAGACATGTTCAGGGAAGGGAATTTATCATTTTACGAAGAAAAAAGAATTTTTTGGGCATACTTTATTTCATGCGCACAGGGGGAATTTGACAATAAACTCGGCGCAGCACGTTGGTTAAGGGGATGGGCAAAAAAATATTTGAAATACAGTACAACCTCGATTCAATGTACTATATGGGACCAACCCCAGTTCGTTGGAGCGTTGGATTCGTTGCAAGAGGTGACCTTCAGGAGGCGTTTGTGTCTGTCTTTTTTTTTTCTTGCACACAATAAAAATGCATTATCATATTACATACTGTACCTATATATTACTTCTCTACTAAAAAATACTATAATTCATAATATTTACTTTATTGTTGGAGTTATGTCCATCTTGAAGTTTTGTGAAGTTGTGAATGCTCTACATTAAATACGTACTGTAGTGCATTATGCCGTTAGCACTGTGTTGATTAAAAGTAGTTCTGCTGTATGTTGAGTACTACAATACAGTTTATGAAAACTATTGTACACTAAAATTACTGCAACTTTAATTTTAACACTGTTTACACACTTAAATTTAACACTTGTTCTAGCTGTTCATGCCTCACACGATGTTTTTAGATGTTTGCATCAGCTTTGTTGGTGCTCGCTGCTGCTGTGGGTTCAGCTGCCTCTGAGCTGGTGCTGGCTGCTGTTGTACCAGTGCTGGGTACAACTTTGCTCGTGCTAGGTATGGCTGTTCTTGTACTGGGTACGGATGTTCTCGTGCTGGGTATGGCTGTTCTCGTGCTGGGTACGACTGTTCTCGTGCTGGGTTCGGCTGTTCTCTTGCTTGGTACGGCTGTTTTCGTACTTGGTACGGCTGTTCTCGTACTTGGTACGGCTGTTCTCGTACTTGGTACAGCTGTTCTCTTGCTGAGTACGGCTGTTCTCGAGCTGGGTACGGCTGTTCTCGTGCTGGGTTCGGCTGTTCTCGTGCTTGGTACAGCTGTTCTCGTGCTTGGTACGGGTGTTCTCGTGCTTGGTACGGCTGTTCTCGTGCTTGGTACAGCTGTTCTTGTGTTGGGTACGGCTGTTCTCGTGCTGGGTACGGCTCTGCTCGGGCTGGTTGATTTTCTGCTACTAGTTCTTGCAAAATATTGCTTCATTTTTGGCATTAATAAGGCACTATTAGTAAGCCCCTGAGACATTTTGCTTTATAACCATAGAGCTGTAGTAAAAAACTGGTCAATTCCACAATTATTCTTCCACCGGCGGATAAATACTGTACGTCAATCGCAGACAAAGCTAAGGGTGCATACTATACGAACACAGACTAAGTCTATACGTACACCCTTCAGTAGGCTGGTGTTTACGCCAGATCCAGTAACATAAACCTCTCTTAAATATTCGATTTACATCAAATTATATATTTTTGGGTTATATATTTAGTTTAGCAACATTATTACGGTAATAAAAGCTATAAAAAATACTTATTTTGGAACTGATTTATTAATTTTATTATTTTGAAGCCGTAGGTCACTGAACTGTGGCGACAAAATCGAACAAAACACACCTGGTGTTGTGTTCGATTTCCAGTAACATAAATTTCTCTCAAATACTCGATTTACATCAAATTATATATTTTTAGGTTACATGTTTAGTTTAGCAACATTATTACGGTAATAAGAGCAATAAAAAATACTTACTTTGGAACTGATTTATTAATTATATTATTTCGAAGCCGTAGATCACTGAACTGTTGCGACGAAATTGAACAAAACAAGCATGGTGTTGTGTGGACAGGGATTAGACCCGTCCACTCGTGCTGGAGTTGTGCCACCAATAACGTGAATAATTTCTCAAATAGCAGATATCTATCATATTACAGTATATTTTTGGTTTTATTTATTTTAGTTTAATTAGAATAATAAAGTTATTAAAACACCAGTTTTAGAAATGATTTAATGTGAAACGTTCAAAGTCATGGGTTACTGAACTATGACAACACAGACGAAAGTGAGTGAAACCTCACTGTACAGTGAGGTTTACTGTGCAGTATTTCCTTATCTGTCCACCCTCACTCGTCTTGTTTCATTACAGAAAATGTATATAAGAAGATTTCAACACATAAGCTAGCTATTCACGCTTCAGCCTTTAAATTAATTGACAAAGATACGTGTGCCACAAATTGGTGAACGAAAATCATTGAAACTCCGTCGTTCACTTGTGTGGACCACTCTAGCTGGTGTTTGGTTAATATGCGTCACTTCTTGTGTGGACCATTCTGGCTGGTGTTTGGTTCATATGGTTCACTTGTTGTGTGGTCCACTTGTGTGATCCAACTTGTCATATGAAGGAATTATTAATTGTAATCTGTGATGGTATGGTAAAGTTTTCCACCACTCTGTGAACTCTGTCCCAACATCGTAAGCTTGTGGACCACTTGTGGACCACTTGTGCGGTCCACTTGTGTGGTCCACTTGTGTGATAGAACTTGTCATATGAAGGAATTAATAATTGTATTCTGTGATAAAATGGGAAAGTTTTCCACCAGTTTGTGAACTCTGTCTCGACATCATAAGCAAATCCGAACATCCTCTGCTTCGGCGAATCATTGTTCGTCGAACCAGGTGAGTAAATCCTGGTTGATACCTGGTTGATGGGGTTCTGGGAGTTCTTCTACTCCCCAAGCCCGGCCCGAGGCCAGGCTCGACTTGTGAGAGTTTGGTCCACTAGGCTGTTGCTTGGAGCGGCCCGCAGGCCCACATACCCACCACAGCCAGGTTGGTCCGGCACTCCTTGGAGGAATAAATCTAGTTTCCTCTTGAAAATGTCCACGGTTGTTCCGGCAATATTTCTGATGCTTGCTGGGAGGACGTTGAACAACCGCGGACCTCTGATGTTTATACAGTGTTCTCTGATTGTGCCTATGGCACCTCTGCTCTTCACTGGTTCTGTTCTACATTTTCTTCCATATCGTTCACTCCAGTACGTTGTTATTTTTCTGTGTAGATTTGGTACTTGGCCCTCCAGTATCTTCCAGGTGTATATTATTTGATATCTCTCTCGTCTTCTTTCTAGTGAGTACATTTGGAGGGCTTTGAGACGATCCCAATAATTTAGGTGCTTTATTGCGTCTATGTGTGCCGTATATGTTCTCTGTATTCCCTCTATTTCAGCAATCTCTCCTGCTCTGAAGGGGGAAGTGAGTACTGAGCAGTACTCAAGACGGGACAACACAAGTGCCTTGAAGAGTACAACCATTGTGATGGGATCCCTGGATTTGAAAGTTCTCGTAATCCATCCTATCATTTTTCTGGCTGTCGCAATATTTGCTTGGTTATGCTCCTTAAACGTTAGGTCGTCAGACATTATTATTCCCAAATCCTTTACATGCTGTTTTCCTACTATGGGTACATTTGATTGTGTTTTGTACTCTGTATTATGTTTAAGGTCCTCATTTTTACCTACCTGAGTACCTGGAATTTATCACTGTTAAACATCATGTTATTTTCTGATGCCCAGTCGAAAACTTTATTAATATCAGCTTGAAGTTTTTCAATGTCTTCAGCCAAGGTAATTTTCATACTGATTTTTGTGTCATCTGCAAAGGATGATACGAAGCTGTGACTTGTATTTTTGTCTATATCTGATATGAGAATAAGGAAAAGCAGCGGTGCAAGGACTGTACCCTGAGGTACAGAGCTTTCAACTGCACTTGGACTAGATTTCATATTGTTGACCGTTACTCGCTGAGTCCTGTTTGACAGAAAACTGAGTATCCAGCGTCCTACTTTACCGGTTATTCCCATTGACTTCATTTTGTGTGCTATCACGCCATGGTCACATTTATCGAAAGCCTTTGCGAAGTCCGTGTATATCACATCAGCATTCTGTTTTTCTTCTAATGCCTCAGTGACTTTGTCGTAGTGCTCAAGTAGCTGTGAGAGGCACGATCGTCCCGCTCGAAATCCATGTTGGCCTGGGTTGTGAAGGTCATTGGTCTCCATGAAATTGGTGACCTGACTCCTAATCACTCTCTCAAATACTTTTATGATGTGCGATGTTAGTGCAACGGGTCTATAATTCTTTGCCAATGCTTTGCTCCCTCCCTTGTGTAGAGGGGCTATATCTGCTACTTTAAGTGCATCTGGTATCTCCCCCATGTCCAAGCTCTTCCTCCACACTATACTGAGTGCCTGCGCTACCGGCACTTTGCATTTCTTTATAAATATTGAATTCCATGAGTCTGGACCTGGGGCCGAGTGCATGGGCATGTTTTCAATTTCTCTTTCAAAATTTAGTGCGCTCGTGTTTATATCAGTTATATTTACAGGGGTTTGAATATCCCGCATAAAGAAATTGTCTGGATCTTCCACCTTAATGTTGTTTATTGGAGTGCTAAACATGTCCTCATACTACTTTTTTAGGATTTCACTAATTTCTTTGTCATCCTCCGTGTATGAACCTTCACTTGTACGAATAGGTCCAATACTGGCAGCGGTTTTTGCTTTTGATTTCGCATATGAGAAGAAATATTTTGGATTTTTCTTTATTTCCTGAATTGCTTTCTGTTCTAACTGCCTTTCTTCAGTTTCATATGAGTGTTTCAATTTCCGCTCGATTTCTTCAATCTCCCTATTTAAATTATTCCTTCTTTGACGGGAAATTCGTGTCTGCATAAGCAGTTCCGTTATTTTTTTCCTGCGTTTATAGTGTCGTCTGCGTTCTCTTTCTACGTTAGATCTCTTTCTGGCTTTCCTCAAAGGAACATGTTTCAGACAGACTTGATACGCTTCTGACGTCAGTTTTTCTATTCCTTCTGTAGGACTTGTATTACTTAGAACAGTTCCCCATGGAATGTTTGTAAGTTCCCTGTTTATTATCTCCCAGTCTATCCTTTTATTATTAAAATTGAATTTACTGAATAGTGTGCGAACTGATTATTTACTGAATAATCCGGCCTGAAAAGTGTGCGAACAAGCCGGAGATTCGTTGAATCGGGGTATGTTGAATCGAGGTTGTACTGTACATGAAAATTTCTTTACAGAAGAAAAAGAGGCGATATGGTCACTATGTACAAAATAGTAACAGGAATTAATAAAATCATAGGGAAGATTTCCTGAGAACTGGAACTTCAAGAACAAGAGGTCATAGATATAAACTAGCTAAACACAGATGCCGAAGAACTATAAGAAAATTCACTTTCGCAAACAGAGTGGTGGACGGTTGGAACAAGTTAGGTGAGAAGGTGGTGGAAGCCAAGGCCATCAGTAGTTTCAAAGCGTTATATGACAAAGAGTGCTGGGAAGACGGGACACCACGAGTGTAGCGCTCATCCTGTAACTATACTTAGGTAATTACACTCAAGTAATTACAAGACCCAGCCAGGTCTGAACCTGGGAGGGAACTGGATGGGAATTCTTTCAGTTCACCAGGAACCCAAACCCGGCTAGATGGGAAAGAACCAAATCCCTGCCGAGCAGACACGCGGACCGAGTTGGGTTTGGCTTCGTCGGCTGTTCTGGTTCGTTCGGGGTCACCCCTTCCGCCTCACTCGCGATCGCAGGGTTCGACCCCCGGGGGCCTTGCGTCGGTTGCTGCGTCACCGGCTTCCTCTTCGGGTGTTTCGGGGTTCAGTGCCTTGGCGCCTACCCAAGCCCTCGCTCGATGTGTACACAGATCCGTCGTCTCTCGGCTGGGGCTTTGTGACCAGTGCTCACCAGGCCGGCCAGGAGCATTGGGATCCGTCCTTCCGTCGAGCTCACAGCACGGTGCGGGAGTTCGCGGCAGTGTGGTTCGCTCTTGGGAGGATTCGGGTGGCCCGCGGATCGACGATTCGGCTCTATTCGGACTGCTCTCCGGTGGTTCATTGCCTGAACCCCGGGAGTTCGATGCGGTCCTTGTCTCTTTGGGGTTGGTCGCTTCGGGTGACTCGCCTGCTGAGTTCTCGGGGTTTGGCTCTCCTGGCGGTTCACGTACAGGAAGTGTCCAACGTCTTGGTCCTTGGCCGACGCCCTGTCCCGCTTCGTTCCCCTCTCCACGGAGTGGATGGTCGACGACGAGTCCTTCCATTGGCTTTGCCAGACGTTCGGGCGCCCCGAGTTGGACCTCTTCGTGTCGGCGCGGTCGCGGCATCTTCCCGTGTATGCGGCGCCCTTTCCCGCTCGCGAGGCTGTCGGGGTCGATGCCTTTCGGCTAGACTGGTTGAGGTGGGGGTTCCTGTACCTTTTTCCCCCAGTTCGGCTGTTGCTCCAGGTCCTGACTCACTTAGAGACTTACCAGGGGAGAGTTGTCCTTCTGGCCCCTTGGTGGCCGGCCCAGCCTTGGTTTCAGGCGCTGGTTGCTCGGTGTCCGTACCCAAGGGTTTTCCCGCGGCTCCGCCTCTTTCAGCAGATCGGGCCGGTACGTCACGTGGCTGGTTCGATCTTCTAAAGTCTTCGCGTATGGGTTTTTTGACTCGAGTTTATCATCGTCTGTATGGTGATCAGGTAGCCTCCTTGTTGGTGTCCCACCTGAGGGCTTCTTCTCGGCGGCAGTATAAAGTTTCCTGGCGGTCCTTCTGTTTTTTTTTTTTGCGTCTTCGTCATATTACCTTCTCTGTTCAGGTGGTCTTGTCCTTCCTCTCGTGGTTGTTTCAGGACCGTCATCTTATGCTTAACACTGTCGCCTCGTAACGTGCGGTGCTGGCGGAGCCGCTTCAGCTTGCCTTCGGTATCGATGTTACGTCTGCACCGTTCCGCAAGCTGTCTCGTGCATTGTTTCACCTCCGGCCTGCTCATGCGCCACCTAAGCCATCCTGGTCTTATACAGTGCTCACTTTCCTTTCGTCTCCTCGTTTCATTGTGGCCCCTTTGGTCCAGGATTGTTTTTCCAAGGCTCTTTTCTTGTTGGCTTTGGCCTCTGGAGGTCGGGTAGGGGAGCTTCATGCTCTCTTCCGGCGCAGGGGTTTCTGCTCTTTTGGTCGTGGAGATTCTTTTGTTCCCTTGCAGCCGTCTCCAACTTTTCTGGCGAAGAATGAGACTGCTCTGCGTTCCGGAGGGGTCCGTGGGCGGTTGATGCTTGGTTGGTCAGGCCCGGGGTGCATCATGTTTTCTGTCCGGTTGTGGCGCTTCGCCGTTATTTGCGCGCCACGGCTTCTGTGTCCGGGGACACGCTGTGGGTTGATCCGGTTTCCCTTCTTCCCTGTTCGCGGGTTTGGGTCTCCCAGGTCGTCCGCAGGGTTATTAAGTCTTATCTTGAGGTTATCTTGAGATGATTTCGGGGCTTTTTTAGTGTCCCCGCGGCCCAGTCCTCGACCAGGCCTCCACCCCCAGGAAGCAGCCCGTGACAGTTGACTAACACCCAGGTACCTATTTTACTGCTAGGTAACAGGGGCATAGGGTGAAAGAAACTCTGCCCATTGTTTCTCGCTGGCGCCTGGGATCGAACCCAGGACCACAGGATCACAAGTCCAGCGTGCTGTCCGCTCGGCCGACCGGCTCCCTCCAGTCAGCCTGCGGTCTATCCCCATGCCCATGATGTTCGTAAGTTCGCGGCTCTTGCTGCCGTCTTTGGGAATATTGTATGTCTTGGTCTGATATTCGGGCGCAGGGATTTTGGCGGTCGAACAGGGTCCTGGCTGCTTGTTACCTTGTGAATGTCCCTGGGCCCCGTCGGGCCTGTGTTGCTTTGGGTCGGCAGTTGCAGCTAGTTGTCTCGGCTTTGAGTTGAGGAGTGAGCGGCGACCGCCTCCCGGGTAGGTCCCTCTTTTTCCGTCTATTGGTAGTTAGCTCCAGGGAGCCGACGGGGCTCCCCCCAGAAAACCAGCGATGAATGTAATGAAACGCCATTTTCTGGGTGAATCCCAGAGGCTCTCTGGCATCCCTCCCTCCCTCCCTCCGGTTGGCGTTTTTGACATCCAGCCTCAAGAACTGTGGTGTGGGTAGCCAGTGTGGAGGGTCTGGGGCTGCTCCTTCCCCCTCCTGGGGAGGGGAGAGCTGCGCAGACAGCGGCGCGGCGGCGTGTGACGTCACACTAGTTTGCTTGTTTTCTGTTGGGGAGTTCTATCCACTAGTTCGGCTTTTGGTAGCAATTTTAACCAGAATAGGGGTTTGTTTTGAGGCGCTTACCTTTCTGGGTGCCTGATCCGGTCGATGGTAGACATAGAATGCTTCCAACCACACGGGGGCTTCTATAGGCCATTGCTCCCCTTGCCACTCTGAGGGGGCCCGGTTTTGGCCGTGGTCCCCAGTAGGCCTAAGAACTCCATACACATGACTGATGCCAAAGTCTGACATTAGCATATCAGCATGGAATAGCTCCGGGGAGCCTCCGGGACTCGCCCAGAAAATGGCGTTTCATTACATTCAATGCTGGTTTTTTGATTGATCAGTTAAAGGGCGATTTGAGTAGGATCATTGATACACATTTGTCTCACTAATTCATTGCTAATATCTACTATCTTACGCTATTATTGTCCATGTGTAGGCCTATTGAAGCAGCTCTTATTTTATGGGCCCACATGATGCAGCTCTTATTTTATCCCATTCATATATTTGTCATTGTACCTCACTTCACCTCTCTCTCCTGCCTATATATATGTCCAATCATATTGACTTGACCCTTCCTGACCTGTAAAGACCTGCATCCAGGTCTTTACAGTCTGTAGGTTCAGGGTCGGGGTGGGGCTTCCATGGTTTTGAGACTCAGTTGGTCTCGGGGAATTCCCCTTCCGGGGTAGCAACAGGGCATTTGAGCCTGTTCCTCCAGCCGTGTTGTATGAGTCTGTTAGTGGGCTCCCTTCCTTCGTGTTTTTCACAGCTGCCCCGGTTTTTCTTGAGGCTGGGGCTTTCGAGGGACGGCTCGGCCCCGGGGCCTGCCGTGTGGGTTCCAGGGGCCGGGGAAGGGCTGGCTTGGGGGGCCTCTGGCCCCATTGGAACACGCCGAGGCTCTGGGAGGGGCTTGCGGTTGCATGGAGTGGGGCTTCTCCTTCCCTACTCTCCGCACGAGTTGTTGGGCATTGGCCATTCCCCGGGCACGGTTCATTGTCCCTTACGCCCGTTGGTTCTGTCCTTTCAGTGGGTACTCTTCTCCGTTGTTCATCCCTTTTAACTAGGGACAGGACTTCTCCGTCATGTTCCCCTCTTCTTGGGGTTCTCCATGACTTTAGGTCTCGGGGGCAACTGGGTTTTTCGGTGCCTTCGTCATTTGTGCTTGCTTCTGTATTCTCGAAGGTTCAGGATGGTTTTTGCTCCTTCCCGTATTATTGGATCGCCTGTCGTCTGCCGGTACAGCTTCCCTCCGGTCCTTTCTAGGGCTTGTAATTAATTACCTAAGTAATTACCTAAGTGTAGTTACAGGATGAGAGCTACGCTCGTGGTGACCCGTCTTCCCAGCACTGAATCCTGAATCTCTCAGTGTCCTTAGTAACGTGGCCTACGTTACCAAATCTAACGACTTTCCTAAGGCCTTCGCCTAAGGAACATGCAGGACAGCGATACTAAGAGCGACTGAAATTTTAACAGCAGCAAACGAATGATTACCAGAATATATTTCTGGCAAAAAGGGAAGTGAGAAACATTGAAAATAAATAGACAAAGTCAACGTTGCCCATGCAGCAACTTGTCTCATTTTTACCAAAAAAATCGCACCTTCTCCAGGCCACTACAGCTGAACTGCATGAAGTAGAGACTTTTTACTTGGATTTTCGTGCTTCCTTGGTGCCAATTAATCCTTAAACTGTGCATGGCATATATATATACAACCAGAGTAACATGTCCCACCATACGCATGGCATACATATACAATGCAGGGTGCCGGCCACGATTCAAATGGCCCGCGGCTACACGGGGATCACATCAGCTTCCTCAGGGCTCTTGTAAACAGATGCCACGTTTAAAAAAAATTGTGGGCAACATTCTCCGGTGTGAGAGCCACAATACTGTGTGAGCAACCAAGGCTGGCACACGCAACATGAGTTAACAGCACTGCTGTTCAGCTTATGACCACAGCATCGCCTAAGAAGTCAAAATAAATATGTACCTGCAATTATTTAGCGATGACAGTATTACAGACGACTCACAATTGTGATAAAAATGATCAGGATTGTGATAATAGCAGAATTGTTGTGATAATTAGCGCTGTGTGGGAGGAGTAATGCTGAGGGAGGGAGGTAATGTCGTCTGCTGAATCTGTGTGGCCACCTGTTGTCTAAACTCACCATACCAGCTTAGCAGTTCACTATAGGGAACACAAATATAGATACTGTACTCATATATAATGCGTGTATTAGTGTAATAACAGCAAAAGGAGACTGTTGAGAGGAGTCATTTGGGTGACAGAGGTGGCATCGTCTGCATGACTTGTCATGCTGCGTAGAGGGTGGCCACTATGTTCTTTGGGCACCATACCAGCTTAGTTGTACAGTTATGGTGAATAAAACATGTAGATACTTATATTTAACGTCTGTATATAGTAAATAAAAGCAAAAACAGTATGGTGGGAGGAGAATGTTGGCTAGTGAGGTGTTGCTCAGGGAGGGAGTGATGGCAAGTGGCTGGCTGGCTGGCTGGTGGGGCGGCCACTCCTCGTTGCTTTTTGACTCGCCATACCAACTTAGTGGTTCGTTATGGTTACCAAAACATGCAGATACTTATATATAGCCTGTGTATATAGTGTAATAACAGCAAAAGTATTTGTTTATTGTTTTATGAACATAATTGAATCACTAATATACACACCATACTTTAGAGTATAGCAATGATTCACCACTTTTATTATATAAATATATAACACTACACACTATTGAATAATATTACTGGAAAAAAAAATAAGAAAAAATAATTCAGACACACTAAAATAATTAGGTAATAATATCTTTGTGGCAGGGCTAACCACCTCTGACGCTTGCTCTATCAACGCCCACATTTCGTCAGACTTCCTCGGCCTATTGCGGCCAAACTATGTCACTCACGATTTTTTTTCCTGTACTCAGGGAACAGAAATGAACATTTTTAGAAGACGAAAACAAATGAATTTTTTTTCTTGTGCATGGGGTGTAAAAGTCTTCAGGGGTCCCTTAGCAGCTTAAATGTTAACAATACCAAAAGAAAAAATACGGTTTTTGAAGCAATTTATGTTTGGCACACCACAAGAATATCATTTTAAAAGGTGGGCAATGCAGGGGTTAACCCTTAAACTGCACTATACAGTACATAAATAGCTGGGATGAATAACTGTCGCGGAACTCCACACCACTGCTGTGTATGGTTGGGAGTACTACGTAAGATTTAAAAGTCCCGAGGCTACATGGGGTTCACATTAGCTTCCTCAGGGCTCTTGTAAACAGTCACTATTAAAAAAAATTCCCGGGTGTGAGAGCTTCAGTACTGAGTTAGCAACCAAGGCTGGCACACTCAGCATGAACTAACAGCACTGCAGTTCAGCTTGTGACCATAGCATCGCCTAAAAATGTACAAATATATATACGTAACTGGTATTATTTAGCGATAATAGTACTGTATTACAGAAGGCCCCTGACTGTGGTAAAAATGATCAGGATTATGACAATAGCAGGATTGTTGTGATAATTAGCAGTGTGCGTAGTATTGTGGGAGTAATGCTGAGGAAGCGTCATCTGCTGACTGTGTGTGACCACCTGTTATTGTCTGGAATCACCATATTAGCTTAATGGTTCGCAGTGGTGAACACAAATGCAAATACTTATATATTACCTGTGTATTAGTGTAATAACAGTAATAGGAGTATGTTAAGAGGAGCCATTTTGGCGAGGGAGGTGGCATCATCTGTATAACTTGTCATACTGAGTAAGGTAGCCACTATGCTGTTTGGGTACTATACCAGCTATAGTTATGGTGAATAAAACATGTAGATACTTATATATAAGTATCTACAGGGGCATCAGGGTGAAAGAAACTCTGCCCATTTGTTTCCGCTTCCACTGGGGATTGAACCCGGAACCTCAGGACTACAAATCCCAAGCGCTGTCCACTCAGCTGTCAGTCTCCTGGACCCTTATCAATATAATTTTTGGTTTATCCTGGAAAATCGACCTGATAATGGTCCAGGACGGCCCAAAACGTCATCGCCTCTCCATCTTCTGGTGTGTGATTTGGTCATCACAAGTCACAATGGTTATTTGGCCCTTTGTAGTTACAGATAATTTGAAAGTTCCTAGATATTGCACAGGATGCCAGTTCCTATTTATATCCCCCAAACTCGTTCATAAATATGTCTAACTTATGCTCGAAACAATCCAACGATCTTACATCTATTACGTTACCCAGTAATTTGTTCTACAAATCTACAACCCTATTTCAAAATCTGCAGTAAAGGTATCAACACATAATAGAACACGAAACAATGGATAAGTTGGATAATGTATAAATTTGATAAGTTAATATTTAGGAAAGACCTGGGTAAATGCTGGTTTGGTAACAGGAATGTCAATTTGTAGAATCAATTACCGAGTAGCATAATAGCCGTAAGATGCCTTGAATGTTTCAAGCATAGGCTAGACATACACTGTATATGAATGAGTTTGGGTGGATATAAATAGGAGCTGTCATATATGGGCCAATAGGCCTTGTGTAGTTTCCGTGATTCTTATGTTCTTAAGCTACGATTATAGATCATGCAACATAATTTAGAAACATCACAGTGGGCTGATGTGAGATTACACCAACAGATAGCTATGTTCCTAACTGCTGGCTAGAGTGTCACTTGGTACAAATACATGAGTAACACTCCTCCACACCACTTTTTGTACAAAGACAAAATTACTGACTTTAAACAGTTTTCTTGAAAATTAGATTAGATCATAACAACCAAAAACATTACTCGTATCTTCACATTTTCTCTGCACAATACAGGTTAACTAACAACATTTCTAATTGGCTGTCAAAACACCTCTTCCTATTCTCTGAGACTGGCTGAACAAAAATCTCAAGACGACTTAAAAATGTTGTCAGGTGACATGATGAGTGAGGATGGGTCTCGTATACATTGTGTTTACCTCAATATTTGGACTACATGTCTGGGAGGAGAGAGCATCTATAAGGTCAGTCTCAGCGGTCCTCTGACGTTGACACAGCTGAACTTCCAACCTGCAGGCACTGGTGTGGAGCTCTGCTATGACCCTCTTCTGCTCGAAGGTAAAGGCTGGGTGGTGTAGGACCATGGTGTAGATGAGCAGCATCTCTTTGACGTAGTTCACGTCGGCGGAGGGAGGAATCTGCTGAGCCTCCGCCAGGATCTGATACAGCAGAGTGGAACATGTATGATTCCTGGATTTAAGCAAGGCAGTGAACACTATCAGATTGCTGCGCGTCCTCTCGTCTAACAAATTTGACAACCGACTTATTTCCTGTGTATTGTTTGCCTTGTATTCAGCTTCCCTGAGGTCATGGAAATCCCTCTTACCGAGGTCTTCCACACATGTGCTAATAAACCTTAGCTCCATTGGTAAACACATGTTTAGCAGGCCACATAGCAACTCGAGGCGGCGGTGTGGCTCATTGTCCTTAAACCACAAACACACCTCATCCTTACACACCATTATGACAAGAAGCTCACTCTACAGATCTCACTTGGTTGCCTCACACGTCACACACTCCAGTAATCTCACGGAAATTTCCACAGTGACAAACTTCATCTTAATATATAAGTCGCCATTTGCACCCAAATGAAAATGTTCCAACAATGCTGGCGAGCTTAATTATACGACATTCTTCTAAAAAACACGGAAGTGGCATGTGTGTGCTAACACCACAAGCGGCCAAGCTTCCGTCGACAGGAGCCTTAGACTAATTGTTGCAATAACTTTATCCGTCAATGGTGGAGGTTGAGGCCAAGTTTGGCGGAACCAAAATAAATATTTGAAGAAGGAGTGTGAGAGATGCCAACGTGTGGGATGTGTCCGGCGGGGGAGACAGCACTGGCCAGGCACGCCTACCGCGCCCCCGCCCTCCTCTCCCACCCCTCACGCCCCTCCACACACCCCTTCACACAACTCATATTCTCACTACCACATCAACACTTCTCCTTCCCTCATCTCTTGTCACCATATATCACTGACAAGTCGTCTTAACGACGGTTCTGATTGACGAAAAATTGAGAAAATTTTGACGGAAGGAAAGTAGTGTTGGCTAGCCTGGGAGTGCATAATGTAAACATGGCTGCCTCGGTGCCTGGGACCCTCAGACTCTCCAAACATCTTTACTATACCGGCCGCCCCACGCTGCCACGCCTCAAGGAAAGGAACAGGCTATGGACAGGAAGGATGTATGCTACGCGTGAGGCAAGAAAGGCCGCTAGTACTACACAGTACTGTCTGGAGGTTGTGAAGTGAGTCCTCTACCACCTACCACAGGGATTAAAGGTTTTATTCTCTAGTGGCACAAGTACTACTCTTATCAGAGACTAATTCATCATTGAACTTAATCATCACAAAGGTGATTTAATTAGATTTTATTAACGATTTAGTTTGGTTTCCCAGTGTCCGGGACAGGAGGCTTGTAGTTAAGATTATTAAGGTCCCCTTTGGCCAACTACTGACCTTTTCCAGGATGCAACCCACAACAGGTGTCAACTGTCCTATTAGAGAATTGAATCTGCAACCCCCTGCCTTATTTATTGAATAGGGTCCAAGAACTCGCTTTTATAGTCATACTGGCTTAGTTTTTTTCCTGATTGATTACCATTAAGAAATGCCCAAGTGAAGCCCATCTCTGTCAATGCTAATCTTTAAACAAACCTAACTTAACAAAATTAACACAAAAGTTATGTTTTGTATATACTGTGGACAAGGTGTGACATCATAGGTAGTATTTATGACAGCAAAATCAATATAAAAAAGATTTAATGTAAAAATACTATTTATTCTTGATATTTTTTTATTTTTAATATCTTGTATCCAAATAAAGTGGTGCCTAGTTTAAGTAATGCAGTCCACATGGGCCTATATCCAAAATTTGGTAGACTTAGTAACCTAGTGGCAGGTGTTACAAGTTTTCGTCAGTGAACCTCTCATCAATCTTAATTTAAGGAAATTGCAAAAGTAATTTTGATATTAGCCTGATATCCTCTTAAGTTCCTAGTACAGTGGTACCTCCACTTACAAATTTAATCCGTTCCCAGAGACGGGTCATAACTCAAAAAGAATTTTCCCATAAGAAATAATGAAATTGAATTAATCTGTTCCATCTCCCCAAAAATATTAACTTAAAAATACATTTTATTCCAAATACAACTCTTTTTGTACTAGCTACAATACAGCATGTATATCTTACCTTTATTGAGGACTCTCGTTGGCATATGGAAGACAGTAAGGAGAGGGGGGAAGGAGAAGGGGGGGTTTTACTGTTTGGAAGGGAAGTCCCCCTTCCATTATAACATCAGGCAGTGATGACTTCTCTGGGGTTCTCTCTCTCCTGTTTTGCAGGCATACCACTAGGAACTGGTTGTGGCTCACTGCTTGCATGTCTTACTAAGAATCTGTAAATAAAGACACTTGTTTTCCCTACATTTTAACACTAGTCTGTAATGAGACATCACATTGTCATTTAAAAGGTCAGTACCTGCTACAGCTTTATCTGCGTGAGTTTTGTCCCCCAAAACTTTGCAGTTCTTTCCATACTTCACACTTTTTATTAATGAGAAAGAGATATCCTCTACTGCCTCTACACACATCTATATTATTAGGTTGGACCTTACCACTGACTTTCTTGGAACCCATGACATGATACATAATAATTATTTTTGTTTAAATAAAAAAAGCAGAAAAAATTAAATTCTTTATAAAGAATTCAAGCGCATTCGTCACTAAGCGGGTGGCTCTGGTAAACTGAGGCGGGGTCGCCCATGCCACCAGGAACCACGCGCTTGGTTGACCCAGACGTGTATCAACAAAGACGCTAGTCGAGGCAAAGGGCGTAAGTTGAGTAAAAATTTTCCGACGAAATTGGGGTCATAACTCAAAAAATTCATAAGTAGGGGCATTCGTAAGTCGAGGTTCCACTGTACCAGTATTTACAGTTAAGTGGCTAATTGCAGCTATGCAAATAAAGCCACTCATCCTCCTGTTTAGATAGTAATTTTTGTAGCAATGTGGACCCCTCATACATATACAATCGACTCGAGAATGGTCCAGGACGGACCGAAACGTCACCGTCCCTTCACTTTCTAGTGTGTGGTTTGGTCAACATATTTTAGCCACGTTATTGTGACTCCTCGTCCTCATACATATATTGACGTAATGAACAGTTAGATAGCAGAGTTTGGTGCTATTCACTTTATAGAGTGTAGAAAATAATAAAGCTAAAAACTAATCTTAAATACCTCTTTGCCTAGTATAACACTTGTATGTGCTATATTAAACCATAGATAGAATATACAGTACTGTATTAAGCATAGGATGGTTAGGTTAGGTTTTATTTGCATCTTAAACACAAAACTTTTTCTGGTTTGTCCAAATTCAATAGTACCAAATTCTACCGTCTAATTTTCCATTATGCCAATATATGTATGATGGTCCACATCGTTACTACTATCTAAACAGGAGGATGGGCTGAAATAAAGAATTCTTAATTGTAAAATGACCTCCCAAATACAGTAAAATGCTGTTCAGTGATTCCTTTAAATGATTAAAAAAATGCTACAAAGAAGTACAATACCTGATTTACATTTTGTAGTCGTTTATATATCTACTACACTAAGCATAATTTGTATACAGTACTTCACCCTAATTAAATAATAAATAAATAAATAAATGTTTATTTAGGTAAGGTACATACATACAAGAAATTTTTACAAAGATTGGTGGACTTATAGATAGAGCTAGTACATACAATGCCTAAAGCCACTATTACGCAAAGCGTTTCGGGCAAAGCATATTTTAACAATTAAGCCAATTGTTTTTGCTACTATATTATTGTTAATATTAAATGTAAACTTACTAC